>NW_007250952.1:103521-152272 GCF_000164805.1 Carlito syrichta | reverse complement strand
CGGGCTGATTTTTTGATTTTTTGTAGAGATGAGGTCTTGCTGCCCAGGCGGGTCTCAAACCCGCGGGCTCAGGCAGTCCACTCACCTCAGCCTCCCAAAGGCGTGGGATTACAGGATGAGCCACCGAGCCCGACAACAGCTCTTTTTTATATATAAAGGTTTGTAAAGTTTGGTATGCAAAGCTAAACCAAGTATGATAATAAGTCATTTAATAATTGTCTGCTATCTTTAAAAATGTATCAACTGTGTATTCCTTTCTTAGGACATCTAAGTAACATGAGATGCTGTATTTCACAACATACATATTCCAATAAACTATGCTTCTGCATTTTCATAGCAGATAGCTAACTACCTACCAGGACATACTTTATATGACATTGTAAAGCTTATTGACCTTACCATGGGATGCATTTGGCTATTCGGGCCTTTTCAGTTCAACTGTTATGAAAAGGGAAAAATATTAGCAAACATGCACTCTTTGAGAGTCATCACTAGCAGTATGATTATAATTTCTATTTTTTTAAAATAAGGGGTCTAAATCAGCAATTTCTGTGTTCTTTATCATAAACAGTGCATACTGTTGAGCTTTATGGAACATAAAGATTTACTTGCTGTTTATTGTAAGAAGTATAGATTCTTAAAGGAAGAACCCTCTTTCACATAAGACTTGGTCAGGTTTGGCTAAGCTCTGACAGACTGTATAAAACAGCTAGTGATGAAGTAGACGGTGAATAGGAACATCCTGTGCAAACCTACATTCCTTCCAATAGAGAAATCTTAAAATGCCCTCCCACAGATTGGTAAGCCTGAAACTTTTGATTTAAGCCATGAAGAAAAATAAGGGCTAAAACTATGGTGGAGTTTTGAGATGAAATGGCTTTGTTGCCTTCATTTTAAATGGTCACTTTCAGGCTCTTCCACTGTATCATGTTGACATTAGATTTACCTTGAAAACAAAGGGCCCTAGAATCTTCTCTAAATTTTATCTAATTTGATGACTCATAGTTTATATTCCACATCCTACTACTTCAATCAATTCTACTGAAAAATTAAAGAATGAAAAGTAATGAATACTAACACCCATTCCTTCCCACCTATCATCCTTCAGTAGAGCTTTCTGAGGAAATAAACTGATAGGGAGGATGTTTGCAGTAGAACTACAAAAAGAAGATCCCTCCCAAAATATTTGGTTACAGTTCTTAATACAGGTAGCAGCATGTGATTGGGGAAGGAATGGTGCTTGATATCAGTGATATCAAAATCATTCATTGTCACTTTTCCCCTCTAGTATCGTCTAGACTGTCACAGCCATCCTCCCCCCAGTCAGGCTGCCCGTCACCCACCATTCCAGCAGGTAAAGTCATTTCTCCATCACAGAAGCACAGCAAGAAGGCACTCAAGCAGGTAAGCAATGCTGGTCTGTGTTTATCAGAAGTAGAGTCTCCCCCATTAAAAATGTGTGACTCTGGCAGGCATTGAAAATTTCTTGAAAACTTTTTACATTGGGCCCTTGTCAGGGGAAATTTTATGCTGTATTGTGATTTTGTTTTAGTAATTTATGCACCTTTTTGTATAATACCTATTACAGGTTTTTGGTAGGTGCTCTTTTTATCACATTTTTAAAGTTTCTTATTTCCTAGTTTGCTAAGTCTTTTTGTTTGTATTTTTTAAAAATCGTGAATAGGTATCGAATCTTTCAGATTTGTTTTCTCTGGGATTTATGAGATTATCAAGTAGATTTTTCTCCTTTAATTTTTCTGTTTTAATTTTTCTCTTTTAATCTTTCATTCTTTTAATACAGAATCACACAGCTAGGTTTTCAAATATTGTACTATACTTAACTCTTTGGAATAAACCCTACATGTTTATTACATATCTTTTAAATATGTTAATTGAATTTTGTTAAGATTTTAGTTTGGATTTTATGGTTTTCTTGTAGTATCCTTATGCGATCTTAAAATGAGGATTGTTGCCCTGAAGTTAGTTGTTCTTACAAACTCATTCTAATGAAATACTTAAGTGTAATACCTTGAAGAGAAGTCATTTCAAAGGTGTATTAACAAATACTTTATTGATTGCTGGAGAGTTTAAAGAGTTAATAAATAAATGGGCTTCAATCTAGAAAATTTTTTATTTAATGAAACACAAAAATAAAAAATGAAGCAATCAAAAAAATCAGGATTGTTATAGTCTCATGAATAAGTTATGTAGCTCTCTATATTTGTCTAGATTGCAGAGCAAGTTTGTAGAAATTATCTTTTCCTTGAAATTTCAGCAAATAATACCTTTTAAAATTGTTTGTTAGAGCCGGGCTCGGTGGCTCAGCCTGTAATCCCACGCCTTTGGGAGGCTGAGGTGAGTGGATTGCCTGAGCCCACGGGTTCGAGACCTGCCTGGGCAGCGAGACCTCATCTCTACAATAAATCAAAAAATCAGCTGGGCATGGTAGCTCACGCCTGTAGTTCCGGCTATTTGGAAGGCTGAGGCGGAAGGATCACCGGAGCCCAGCAGGATGAGGCTGCGGTGGCCAGAAGCAGCCACTGCATTCCAGTCTGGGCGACCGAGTGAGACTCCACCTCAAAAAAAAAATTGTTTCTTAGTATTATAGTTTCATCTATTATTATTCTCTTGTTTTTTTCTGCTTTTTGAGCCAATTCTGGAAATTTATTTTTCTTAGAAAGTTGTCCATTTTGCCTAAGTTTTTAATATTAGCATAGAGCTTTATGGAGTATTATGTCATTTTTTAATTCCCCAGTGTTCATTTATAATGTATCTTTCCCCAAAATTTAGTTGCCAATGGCTTGTCTATTTTATTGGGCTTTTCAAAGAACTAGCTTCAGAGTTTTTCAAAATGCACATGACCAATAAATAAAAACTCACTAGTAGTTAGGGAAACGTGAACAGATTACTCTTTCATCCTCAGATTTGGGGATAAATTAAAGTGCTGAATTATATCACGTATTGGAAAGTGTATAGGAAAATAATTACTTGTTTGCTGGTGGGACATAAGTTATTATAGCCCTTCCGGAGATAAATTTTACAGTATCTATTAAAAATTTGAATGCACACATCCCATGATTAAGTGGTTGAATTTTTTGAAACATATATTAGAATACAGAGTTAGGCATCATGGCTCATTCCTGTAATCCTAGTGCTATTTGAGGCCAAGATGGGAGGATCACTTGAAGCTAGAAGAGTTTGATAGCAGTGTGGGCAGCATAGTGAGACACCATTCCTACTACAATTATTTAAAAAACTACCTAGGCATGGTGGTGGGCTTCTGTAGTCCTAGCTGTTCAAGAGGCTGAGGTGGAGGGATCACTTGAGACCAGGAGTTAGAAGAGACCAGTCTGGATAACATGGAGAGACCCTGTCTCTAAAAAAATTTAAAAAATTAGCTGGACGTGATGGTGGGCGCCTGTAGTCTCAGCTCTTCTGGAGGTAGGAGGATCACATGAGCCCAGGAGTTCAGTCTGGGTGGCAGAGCCAGACTCTGTCTCTTAAAAAAAAAAAAAAAAAAAATTAGGGCAACCTCCTTAGGTCCCCTCCCACTGTGGGAGCTTTTCTGTCGTCTCAATAAATTCTTTTTAAGAATATATAATAATAGTAATAATAATAATGAAAATATATATACATATGTAAACAAACACATTGAAAAATGTATGCATTAAGGTTTATAATAGCAAGAACTTGCAAAAAATCTATTAGATAGATATGTGTGTATGTATATATATCATTTCAGAGAGTTCCTAAATAAACAATGGTTTTTTCATATGCTAGACAGTTACATAAGATTAATAGTTTATTTTGTAATGAGGTTGCTAGGCAGTTACATAAGATTAATAGTTTATTTTGTAATGATGTTGCTTAGACTAAGGTATAGTATTGAATCATTAAAATTAAATTAAAATTAAATTTTCCTGCAATATACATATATCCACAAAACAATGCTTTATTTTTTATTTTATTTTATTTTTTTTTGAGTTGGAGTCTCACTCTGTCGCCCAGACTGGAGTGCAGTGGCCGCTCCCGGCCACCGCAGCCTCGGCCTGCTGGGCTCCGGCGATCCTTCCACCTCAGCCTTCCGAATTACAGGCATGCACCACCATGCCCGGCTGATTTTTTGATTTATTGTAGAGATGAGGTCTCGCTGCCCAGGCGGGTCTCGAACCCACGGGCTCAGGCAATTCACTCACCTCAGCCTCCCAAAGGCGCGGAATTACAGGCTGAGCCACCGAGCCCGGCTAACAATGCTTTATTTTTAATAAAAAATGTATATAGGTATACACTCACAAACACTCATATATATAAATTTTTTAAGAGTAAGGAAAAATAAATTGACAACTGTGGTTCCCTCTGAGAATTGTATACCATGACTAAGAGTGGTGGTCAAAAAGGAGTTAATTTTTGTAGTAAAAATACATCCGTGAACAATTAAAATTAATAACATTTAAAAAATTATGTAGGCCAGGCTCGGTAGCTCTACCTGTAATCCCAGCACTTTGGGAGGCCGAGGCGAGTGGATTGCCAAAGCCCTCGGTTTTGAGACCAACCTGGGCAACTTGGAGAGTCCTCATCTCTCCAATAAATTAAAAATTAGCCAGGTGTGGTAGCACACACCTATAGTTCCAGCTACTTTTGGACGGCTGAGGTGGAAGGATCGCCAGAGTCCAGCTGGTTGATGATGGGGTGGCCATGAGACTCCAACTAAAAAAAAAAAAGAAAAAAAATGTAAGTTTTAAAATGTTTAAACCAAGAGTGCTTTTATTAAAGGATACCTGTAAATTTGTTAAGAATGATCACTGCTTATCTGGGTATCTTCTGACTCTTGTTTTTCTGTAAGTTCTTAAAAGATTTTAAAAAGTATAAAATGCTGCTTTTCCACACGATAAAGGCAAGTATTTTCTTAAACACTATTAACTAATTCACGACACATTTACTACTCTTGTAGTATATTCCTGTAATCTTATATGAAATGTCGTATTTTCTTTAGGGAATGTCAGCATGAAAAATCATACACATTAGATTGTTGGTATATAAAATAAGTTCTTGCCTCCCATGTATGTTTTTTATAGTATTAAGTGAGAAAATTTATTTTAATTTTAGTTATCCTTTGCCACAAGTAAGAATGTTTTTGTTATTTATTAATTTTGAAATAGAACTAGGAACAAGGTTTGTAAACTACTGGTGAAGGAACTGTGTACAGTAATTCTAAATAGGGTTGATACAGACAGGGCTCTTCTTGGTACATGGTCACAACAGAAGCAGATGCAATCAAGTGATTCTATTAAGTTTTGCATTGCCCTGGAATTAACATGATTACTTTGAGTACCAAGGAATGAATACTGGTGGCTACCCCCCAGGAAGACTATGAAGATCTTCTGGTCTTATTTCAGAGAATGAGAGGATAAGCCATAATCAGTGGTCAGTCAACTGCCTTCTTTTGCACATTGTTCTTCTGCCTCACCTGCTGCAAATGTCGGTGAATCTAAGCCAGACATCCAACTTTCTTGTCTCCATTGGCAGCTTAAAGCAAGGAGATCATTTGCTACCATGCCATAGTGCCTATAGCAGAGCCAGAGATATGTATGAATACTAAGTGGGAGGAAAATATATTGGAAAGAGGAAATGGGAAACCAGAAGTAGCTAATCATGCCATACTTTTTTACATGAATGTCTTGAAGGTTAAATAAGCTTGAAACTGGCAACTTAGCAAAGTCACATTTTCAATTCTTTCTTGAAATTACTTTGTTGGTTTCTTTGTTTCTCTTTGTAAAATCTTGAGTTAAAATGTTGCCTTCATAATATTTTTGTGATTAAAACTTGGGTATTTATTATTTTTTCTGTTTATTTTAAATAGTATTGTTAAGTGTGTTTTATAAATCAAGAACGTCATAGAAATAAACATATTTTGAAGTGGACAGTAAGAACCATACTATTCTTAGAACCAGTATTATCTTGTCTTCCTTCTTCTCTGTTTACTGCATTGCTGTAAATTGTTGAGATTTGATCATTGGAACAAACCTCATTACAGATGGCTCAAGTAGTTATTTACAACCTTTTGTTGAAACATAGTACCTCTGAAGTATATGTAAGCTAAATATTTACATTTCTAAATAGGGTTGATACAGATAGGGCTCTTCTTGGTACGTGGCTTAGAATTCTGTTTCTAGAAATGTTTGAAAACATAAATCTTTGTTTACAAGATTGGAAAATGTTTGACTTCGTGGTGACTTTTTTTTTTTGAGTTGGAGTCTCACTCAGTCGCCCAGACTGGAGTGCAGTGGCCGCTCCCGGCCACCACAGCCTCGCCTGCTGGTCTCCGGCGATCCTTCCTCCTCAGCCTTCCAAGTAGCCGGAATTACAGGCATGCGCTACCACGCCTGGCTGATTTTTTGATTTATTATAGAGATGAGGTCTCGCTGCCCAGGTGAGTCTCGAACCCGCGGGCTCAGGCTATCCACTCACCTCAGCCTCCCAAAGGCGCGGGATTACAGGCTGAGCCACCGTGCCCAGCTGACTTTTTTTTTTAATTCTAAAAAGATGTTAATAACTATTTCTCACATTTATATAAAGGCTTTTTTTTTAATTCTAAAAAGATGTTAATAGCTATTTCTCACATTTATATAAAGAAGTAATGCTAGCAAAAAATATCCAAATTATAAGGATCATTTAAGCTTTGTGTTTATTAGTTGGTTTAATTTTTTTTAATTTATTTTATCTTATTTTTTTGTAGAGACAGAGTCTTGCTTTGTTGCCCAGACTTGTCTCGAACTCCTGGCCTCAAGCAATCCTACCACCTTGGCCTCCCAAAGTGCTGGGATTACAGATGTGAGCCACTGCACCTGGCCTAGTTGGTTTAATTTAGGTTTTTGTTTGCTTCAATAGAGTTCAGAGAAATTGAATAATCAGCATGCTTCTCACCAGTTAAAAAGAAGTCCTTTACCTTATATTATTACTATAAAACTGATTTGTTTCTTATAGTCCGTTTTCTCTTTATAGGCTCTAAAGCAGCAACAACAGAAGAAGCAGCAACATCAGTGCAGACCAAGCATGTCCATCTCCTCCAACCAACATCTTTCTTTAAAGACTGTCAAAGCAGCCAGTGACTCTGTACCTGCCAAACCTGGTAGGCAGTTTGAGCGTTTTTTTCAATGGAAGTTTCTTTTTCCCAGTATTTTTGTGTTGGTTTTCCAAATTTGTATACTACATCATTTACTTTTTAGATCACTGTATTTATATAATCCTTGTACTGCCAGATCATCTGTATAAATCCTACCAGGATAAATGGGCAAAGTTGAATGCACAATAATCATACAGTTATTAAGAATACATCGATGGGATTTTCATGTAAGAAGGAAACTCATGACTAACTTTCAGGATGTCTAATCTAATAATATTTGCAAGCCTCTAATAAATAGCCTTAAAATCTGATGTTTCCTAGAGGCTCAAACTGAACTCTGCTTTATTTATTATTTATTTTATTTTTTTGAGTTGGAGTCTCACTCTGTCACCCAAGCTGGAGAGCATGCCACCACAGCCTCAACCTTCTGGGCTCAGGCAATCCTTCCACCTCAGCTTTCCAAGTAGCTGGAACTACAGATGCGTACCACCACACCCAGCTAATTTTTTGATTTATTGTAGACATGAAGTCTCACCAAGTTAGCCAGGCTGGTCTTGAACCAGTGGGCTCAGGCAAGCCTCTCACCTCGGCCTCCCAAAGTGCTAGGAGTATAGGCGTGAGCCACCGTGCCCAACATTTTTTTTTTTTTTTAATTGGAATCTCACTCTGTCACCCAGGCTAGAGTGCAATGGCAAGCTCATGGCCACTGCAGTCTCAACCTGCTGGACTCAGGTGATCCTTCCCCCTCAGCTTTCCAAGGAGATGGAACCACAGGCATGTGCCACCATACCCAGCTAATTTTTTGATTTATTGTAGAGTCGAGGTCTCGCCATGTTGCTCAGGCTAGTCTTGAATCCCTGAGGTCAGGTAATCCTCTCACCACCACCTCCTAGTGTTGGGATTACAGGCGTGAGCCACTATGCCTGGTTTGAACTCGCCTTTAAAAATAAATGGTTTTCTTAAGAATACATACTACCTTTGAGTTTCCATTAGACATGTCTACAAGGTCTTTGGATTTTTTTGTTGTTGCTTATTTTGTTTATAATCGAAACTGGTCTAGATATAAACTTTGTATTGTATCACGTAATTTAATTTGATACCATAAGTTCATTCTATGGGCCTGTTGGACTCAATCTGAGTCTTAAACAGAACTTTGCATTTTTGTTAGGAGAAAAGTTTAACAGCAGAAGCAGATAGTATCAGGCAAGGAAGAAAGGGATTTTATTCTATTTTTTTACTATAATTCTCAAAGTCAAAATACATTAGCAGGAATATGTTGCTGCATACATACCTTTGTTTAGTTAACATCGAATGATTGTTTAATTGATTTAACTTAACTGATTTCTGTCTATAACCTCAGTGCCACCAGTCTTTACATATTTTTTCCCCCTAGCAATATGGGAAGGAAAGCAGTCTGATGGACAGTCAAACAGTCCCCAGAACGCAAACCCCAGCTTTGCTTCTTCAGTTAAAGTGGAAAATACTTTGCTTGGACTGGGTAAGAAGTCGTTCCAGAGGTCTGACAGACTCCACACAAGTAAGTTAGTTTGGAGACACTTCAGTTTTTATTGCCATGACTTGTCAGCTCTGTATTTGAAATTCATCAGCTATTTGACTTAGGTGTAGGTATGACTTGAGTTATGTAGCAAAGATTAGACATAATTTCTTTTTGTTGTTGTTGACATAATTATTTTTAAGAAGTGAAAAGAAACATGGGCAGAATGGTTAGTATGTCCTTGTCCCTTGTTACCCCTGTTTACCTTTGAGTTCTGGGCTTTCTTCATAGTCTTCCTGTCCTCTTCTTATCAAACTTTATTTTAGAGAAAGATCTGTTATCAGCAATTTTCTGGTTTATTTTTCTTTCTGCCAATAGGTTGCTCTGTCTAGCAATATTCATGTTTATTATTTCTGTGCATAGAAAGACTTCCAGTTAAATATGACAAACTGAACCTTTTTCCTGTTTCTTCTGAAATCCCACTGAAGTGAGACTATGGAGATACAAAAATAAATCCATACAGGTGAAGAAAATAGGAAGCCCACAGATGGGCAAGCAGTGTCAACACATTTAGAAACAAGAAAACTGGATAGAATTTTTCACTGAGCTGAAGAGCAGTTGCCAGTAATAAGCCAGCCAGCTAAGGCTGCAGAACACCAGGAAGGCCCAAGAATTGGAGGTATGATGTATCACAGAAGAGAAGGGTAGGGTATAGGGTTGGAAAAAAGATTCTTATTGGGAAGTTAGTAAGAAGCAATTGATGCCTCATCCTAGCTGGTGACAGGAGTTTTATTTTGAAGTGAAATTTGACCCAAGTAAACCCCAAATTCAGGGACACCAAATATAGCCAAGGGCAGATGATGAGGCGCTGTACTGAAATCAGGAAAATTAAGCAAAATACAAATACTGGATAATGATTCTCCTCTCTGGCTTCCGGAATGCTGGTGGATGAGGCATATTTCTACTACCACTACTTCCTCCACCCCCACCCCACTCCCCCATGCTCTAGCAGGAGATTGGTGAATTGGTACCTAAGGAAATTGAACCACCTCGGGAGAAAAATGTCCAGGCAGATGTAGGTTCCCAGCTGAACAGATATCATCTTGATAAGATATCAATAAAATGGAAGACATTTCCTAGAAATTATGTGGAAGAGGAAAAGAAGGTTCAATAGTAGAAAAAAGGTAAGAAAATTGGAACACCAATTCAAGTTTTCTGATGTCTTAGATTGTTGGACTATCAGAAAGGAAGAACACATGTTGGTAAAATGAGACACTATAACAACATTTTTTACAGTTGGAAGCCACAGGATTCCAGATTAAAAGTACATAATGGGCATTAAGAAACATGAATGAAAGGAAACCTATGCCAAGACACATTCTTTTGAAATTTCAAAACATCCAAGATAATGGGAATGTTCTAAAAAGCTTCTAGAAAGGAGCGGGGGGAATCTTCACATAGACATATTCAAGAATTGGGTTTACAGACATCTCAGAAGCAACATGGAAGCTAAAACTGCAGCAATACTGACAGAATCCGAGGACATTTTTTTTCTATATTCATTTACATATTTCATACCAATTCAAACTAGTATGAGAATAGAATTAATAATATTTTCAGAAAAATGCTTTATAAAAAAAAATCCTTTAATTTTAGGATTGTATATTTTTTCTTAAAGACAGCATCTCCCATATTTATATATTTTGAGTTGGAGTCTCACTCTGTTGCCCAGGCTGGAGTTGCAGTAGCACCCTCACAGCCACTCCATTGTTGACTTGCTAGGTTCCTGCAATCCTTCCACCTCAGCCTTCCAAGTATCTAGAATTACAGGCATGCGCTACCACACCCGCCTAGTTTTTTATTTATTGTAGAGACGAGGTCTCACCAAGTTGCCCGGGCTGGTCTTGACCCCGCGGGCTCAGGCAATCCACTTGCTTCGGCCTCCCAAAGTGCTGGAATTAACAAATATTCATAGAATGTATACTAATATACCAAACATAGGCTTAGAGTAGTCCTAGGACTATATTGATAGAACAGTGCTGCTTCCTTCGGCAGCCCATATTCTACTTAAAATCCATTTTAAAAAATCACAATGTTAGTATTTTTATTCAATTGCAGTAGAAATACAGAGGAATGAAATTGAGAAGCTATGGATGGAGAATTTCTAACTTTCATGGAAAACTAGGGAAAATTAACCATAAAAAAGGAGACATGGCCGGGTGCAGTGTCCCATGCCCATAATCCCCAGCACTTTGGGAGGCAGAGGCAAGAGGATTGCCTGAGCCCACGGGTTCGAGACTAACCTGGGCAACATGGCAAGACCTTGTCTCTACAATAAATAAAAAAATTAGCTGGGCATGGTGGCTTGTGCCTCTCGTTCCAGCTACTTGGAGGACTGAGATGGAACGATCACCTGAACCTAGCCTGTTGAGGCTGCAGTGGCCATGAGCATGCCCCTGCACTCCATCCTGGGCAACAGAGTGAGACTCCGAGTCAATTAAAAAAAAAACACATGGTTTATTTAAGTTTGACCTAATGGCTGAAAAGTAAATAAAAGTTTATCTTCTTTCATGCAGATACATATTAACGGAAATCGAGTGAGAATGTTTAAACATAGCCACGATGAATATTTTCAGACTCAACAGAAGATATAATATATTTTATGTAAAACATAAATGATAAAACTAAATTTAAAAATTTACATAAAATCCTTTTTTTTAGCTAACATTGGTATAATTTGTATTAACTTCAGTAAGATTGATAATCTGTCATATAGTTTTACATCCCTGATTCAGTCAGAAGAATAAACATAGCTCAGATTTGAAGTATAATATTAGGTTGATGCATAAGTTCGTAGTGTTTTGTTTTTGGCTTGGTGACAACACTGCAGTGTTGGGAGTTAATTTATTGTTTGTCATTTCGAGTGACATTGTTGTGCTTGTGAATACGTCTTGCATTTTGCAGATTTGAAGAAGGTTAGTGCTATTGTGAGCTAAAGAAGAAGGAGTGTCAAATGGGAAACAGAAAGACTTCTGACGTATCATTCTGTTTGAGTTTAACAGAGTTGTCAAGGCAGCGGAGGCGGCTTGAAACCTTTGTGCCCCGCTTGGGGAGAATGCACATGGCAGCAAGAAAATGGTTTTGTTGTCTCAAAGAGGGCCACTTTGACCTGAGTGATTTCCCACATTCAGGAAGACATTGGGCTTTGATGAAGACCATTTAAACGCTTTAATACACAATTATCCATGTCAGTGAACCCAGGAATCGACGGATGTGTTGAACTGTGACAAGTCAATCATTGTGTAACATTTGCGTTCCACGGGCCAGCAAAAACGCTGTAAACTTACGTATCCTCCCAATATACCTGACTAAGGCAACCTAAAGTGAGAAAAAAACAGTAAGGTCAACTTAACCAAAATTAAAGGACTTAAACTAGCTACTTTGGATGAGGTACATTAAAGTATCTTCAGGGTATAGTTTGATCAATGCTAGAGAATAATTTACAGAAGCTTCCCAGTCTCACGCAAGTTAAAATTTTAATTATAGTTTGATTGAAATGTGACAGTGTAATGAATACACAAGTAGTAAAAATTATTCAAGTAATGCTGACACTCCAGTTCTCCGAGTAGTTGGGAAAGAGAAACAAGGCTGTTGTTTTTCTAGAAGCATTGCAGTATTGTTTATACAGACTAAAAAAGGATAAGCACCTATATTATCATCAGTGGGATTCCAGTTAAGTTAATCATGGCACATACTGTTGGAATAGTGTAGCTTTTTTAAAAGAAAAAAGATGGATTAATAGGTGATAAGTTGAAAAATGTTCCATCAAGTTTAAAATGTCACTTCTGGCAGGAAGGTTGGAGTTTGAGTGTAGAAATCTTAATAATTTTGTATCTTTTAGTAAGTACTGTTTGAATTTCTTTGGCTAATATTTACCTTTACCTCATAGATACTGTTTTATTATCATTCACTTTTGAAAGTTTTTACAATTTTGTTGTTTCTTCTTGTCCCAGGAGTTATTTTGAATTGAAGTTTGTTGTTGTTATTGTAGTGAATTTCCAAATGTGTAGATTTTTGTTTATGTTTCTTTATGTACTTTTAAATACTGGTCAGAAATCATGGGCTGTATGATACCTGTGCAGTGTAGTGATAAACCACAGACTCTAAAACCAAAATGTCTGGGTTTAAGTTGCTGCACTAACAGTGTAATAGTGTAATTTGGGCAAATTATCGTATCTTAACCTCACTTTCTTCATCTGTAAAATGCAGTGGTGATACTTACCTGCTTCATAAAGTTTTGTGAAAAATAAATGGGTTAATTCATTCAAATGCTTAGAATAGTGCCTGGCACTTAGGAAGCCCTATACAAGTGTTTGCTGCTGCAGTCATTGTTGCTGCCATTACTGTTACTTGAAATTTACTGAGACTTACTTTTTTTGGCCTAATGATATTGAATTTTATAAGTGTATTCTAGTTGCTTAACAAAGGATTCTGTTTATTGGATCAAGCTTGCTAATCTGAAATAATTCAGCTTTGTTTTGGGGGGTGCTTTTGCTATGCTTGATTTATTAATAATTAAGAGCGATGTGTTGAAATTTCCTTTCCCAATAGAATTGTCCAATTCTCCTGGTGTTCTGTCATCTTTTTTTTTTCTTTCTGTCACCCATGCTGGAGTGCAGTACCATGATCACAGCCACTGCAGCCTCCACCTGCCAGTTTCAGGCAATCCTTCCACCTCAGCCTTCCAAGTAGCTTGGGCTACAGGTGCATGCCCCCATGCCCAACTAATTTTTTAATTTATTGTAGAAACAAGTTCTCACCATGTTGCCCAGCTGCCCAGGTTGGTCTCAAACTCGTGGTCTCAGGCAATACTCTTGCCTCAGCTTCCCAAAATGCTGGTATTACAAGCATGAGCCACTGTGCCTGGCTCTGTCAGGTTTTTTTTTGTGTGTGTGTGTTTTTAAAAAGTGACATAGTTTTATTACTACCCGCGAGAGGGGCTTGCATGGGGTGGCGGGTATGCTGGGCTCAGGGGATGTGTGAGCTGTGAGAAGGAGGTGATGACAGAGGCTGGAAGGAAAGGGGTGGGTTTGGAGGCCAGGCCCAAGGGGTCCTCAGATCCGCTTCGAGGCATGGGCAGCCTTGAGAAATGAGTCATGGCAAGCCACAGCCAAGCCGCCAATCAGATTAAGAAATTCTTGGAAATCTAGCTGCCCATCGCTGTTGATGTCCAGTTTCTTCATCATGCGGTCAAGGACACCAGCGTCCTGATTCTTTGTAAAGGCAGCCAGTTCCGTGTTCATGAAATTTCGGAACTCCATCTTGGACAGAGTGCAGTTGTTCCCATCCTTTCCAGCATACTTCTGGAAGACGGCAATCAGGGACTCGATGCACCTCTCAGTCTCTGTAGGGCTGGAGATTTTTGCCATGTCGGAGCTGAGCAAGGCGCGGGAGGCTGTGGCTTGCTCTGTCAGTTTTTATTTCACATGTTTTGAAGTTATTTTACATGAGATGTTTTTATGTTTTAAAATTTTTCTGGTAGAGTGAATTCTTTATCATTATTTATTGACTTTATCAGTCATTAATAAGACTTTTTACTTAAAATGACTTTTGTTTGATATTGCTAAATGTATACCAGCTTACCTTTGTTTAGTTTTTCCTGGTGTATGACTTTCATTTCTGTGTCCTTGTGCTTTGTGTAACTCTCTTTAAGCAGCATATTGCTAGTTGAATTTTCCTTGTTTTTGTTTTAATCCAATGTAACAGTATCTCAATTAGATTTAAACATTTACTATGTTTGTTAATATATTTGGACTTGTTTCTACAGTCTTTTGTTGCTTTTTGTCCTAATGCTATTTTTCTTGTTTCCTTTCTTATTCTTTTAAAAAATTTCTGAAAAGTTGTTTGGGCTTTATTGAGTTTTTTTGTTTTGGGGGTGCCTTTTTGTACATTTAAATTCTCTTCTAACTTTTTTGTCTGTCTACTGTGTTTGGTATGCACTTAATTTTTATTTTTATTTTTTTAGTGGTTGGTGATTCTTAAATAGTACTATATGTTTCTTTTTTAATTGGTATATCATAGTTGTACATATTTTGGGGTTGCATGTGATAAACATGTTTAATTCTTAAAAGTAACCATCTTAGCCGGGCTTGGTGGCTCAGCCTGTAATCCCGCGCTTTGGGAGGCTGAGGTGAGTGGATTGCCTGAGTCCGCAGGTTCGAGACCTGCCTGGGCAACTTGGCAAGACCTCATCTCTACAATAAATCAGAAAATTAGTCAGGCGTGGTAGTGCGCGCCTGTAGTTCCAGCTACTTGGAAGGCTGAGGCGGAAGGATCGCCGGAACCCAGCAGGTAGAGGCTGTGGTGGCTGGGAGTGGCCACTGCACTCCAGCCTGGGTGTCAGAATGAGACTCCAACTCAAAAAAAAAAAGTAACCATCTTAGGCAAGGCACAGTGGCTCACGCCTATGATCCCGGCTCTTTGGGAGGGCAAGGCGAGAGGATTGCTTGCCTGAACCCCAGGGGTTCGAGATCAGCCTGGACAACTTGGTGAGACCTCATCTCTACAATATATCAAAAAAATTAGCCAGGCATGGTAGTGCACGCCTGTAGTTCCAGCTACTTGGGAGACTGAGGTGGAAATATCACCTGGGCTCAGCAGGTTGATGCTGGGGTGGCTGTGAGCTGTTCCACTGCACTCCTGCCTGGGCGACAGACTCAAAAAAAAAAAAAAAAGTAACCATCTTGATTTTCCTCCAGAACAGTGGAAATACTTTACACCAATTCAGTGCTAATCTTTTCTGTCTGGGCTTATTGTTATTATCTGATATTTCTGTACTTTGTTTTTAGCCTCACAAATCAGATACTAGAATACTATTATGTAAATGATGTTAATGTAGATTTATCTGCATGTTTACCCTTCTGCATTGTATCCAATCCATCCTTCTCCAGCGATTTTCTTTGCTGAAGTACAATTTTTAAATAATTTTATTTAGAGCAGGTTTCTTAGTAGCAAATGGCCTTAGTTTTTATTTATATGTATAAATGTCTTTGATTCATATTCATTCTTTTTTTTTTTTTCTTCTTTTTTTTTGAGTTGGAGTCTCACTCTGTCGCCCAGACTGGAGTGCTGTGGCATGCTCCCGACCACCGCAGCCTCGACCTGCTGTACTCCAGTGATCCCTCTGCCTCAGTCTCTCAAGTAGCCGGAACTACAGGCGTGTGCTACCACACCCGGCTAATTTTTTTTTCATTTACTGTAGAAATGAGGTCTTGCCAAGGTGTCCGGATGGGTCTTAAACCCGCGGGTTAGGGCAATCCACTCACCTCAGCCTCCCAAAGTGCTGGGATTACAGGCTGAGCCACCGAGCCCAGCCCATATTCATTCTTGAAGGATAGTTTTGTGAACATGTCTTTATAGATTGATGGTTATTTTCTCTCAACATTTTGTAGATATTTTCTTTTTTATTCTAAATTCCTTTGTTGTTAAGTTTACTGATGCTCTTTGGTTCCCTTTATTAGGTAATCTTTTCCTTCTTTGTGGATGTTTCAAGCTATTGTCTTTGATAAACACTTTTACTATGCTGGGTCTGGAGCATGGATTTTTTTTTTCTTTTAATCCTTCTTGAAATATGTTACACTTCTTTTTTTTTTTTTTTTTTTTGAGTTGGAGTCTCACTCTGTCTCCCAGACTGGAGTGCAGTGGCACGCTCCCGGCCACCGCAGCCTTGACCTGCTGGGCTCCGGTGATCCTTCTGTCTCATCCTTCCAAGTAGCTGGAACTACAGGCGCACACTACCACTTCCAGCTAATTTTTGATTTATTGTAGAGAGGAGGTCTCGCCATGTTGCCCAGGCGGGTCTTGAACCCGTGGGCTCAGGCTATTCACTCACCTTGGCCTCCCAAAACTCGGGTTTACAGGCTGAGCCACCGAGCCCGGCCCTCATTTATTTTTTAAAAGTCTGTCATTTTTTGGTTTTGTCCTTCTTTTTGTAATTGCATTCTTTATTTCTTTAAACATTTTATACATAGTTATTTTGTATTCTACATATCTGATAGCTTCAGTACTTACAGGTTTAAGCCTATTATTTCTGGTTTCTGATGATTCTTTTGTAGTGGCATAATTTCTGACCTGTTGAGTGATCTTTGAGAGGTAAGGCTGGATTTTAATTTGTAGGGATCCTATGGGCCTAACTTCAGAAATCCTTTTATCAAAAAAAGAATTACTTTTGCTTGTGCTTTGGAAAGGAGGCAGAGGGTGCCCACATAGCTTTGTACAAATTCTACATTCTAAATGTAGAATTTCTTAGTCTTAGAGTCCTATGGGCATTACCGTTTTGCTGGATTTTGTAAAATATTCTTCTATAAGATAATTTTGATTTCAGCCACACCAGTAGCATTTGAAAGAGCTTTTTACCCCTTTCCCTGCATATTTCTCTCACTGTATTACAATATTTGCCATTTTGATAGGCAAATAATTTTTGTATTCTTTATTTTAAATTGCATTTTAAAAAATATTAGTATCTTAGTGTCTGCCTATGATAGTGGACTATGAATTGATTACTTGTTATTTTCATTTCCTCACTTTTCTCTTTGTGTTGTCTTTTTTAAATTGATTTGTAAATGCACTTTACTTATAAAGAACAGTAACCTTTGTCATGACTTGCAAATTTTTTTCCCAAGTTAGTCTTTTGTTTATATGTATAATTAAATATATAAATTTACATTTTAATTCTTTAGGTACTCAAATCTGTTCTTTGAAAGATTGTAACCTTCTGATTGTAGACAGATTTTTCTGAAATTGCTAAGCTATTCTAATCATAACATTTTTGGCGAATATAAATTAAGATCAGTAAAATTTTAATTTGCATTCTCATGGGAAGAGGAAAAAGGTGTCAGTATGATTTGTATATTTGGGTTTTCTATTTTTGAGATATTCTTTGTAGTATGTGTCATTTAGCATGAACTTCTTCAGTTTCTTTTCAAAAATAATCTAGTCTCAAACATAAAATGCAGTTTTAGTATGGCAGAAGACCCACTTCTATAGACCTTGATCTATTTTTGTAGAGAAGATAAATTGTATTCTTTCATCCTCTATAAATGAATAAAACTTGTTTATTTTAGTCTTAGAAGGAATTCCTGAGATTCTCAAGTGTTACCTTCTTCACAGTGTGATATTTAAGTGCTTACAAGTGACTTTTTTGTACTGCACAGAAAGCGATGGTTTGGGTGGAAACAGGTCTGTGAGGGTGGCCCAAATTATTCTCTTCCATGTTTTTGTAGGGCAAATGAAAAGAACTAAATGTGCCGACATTGATGTTGAGACTCCAGACTCCATTCTGGTTAATACAAATCTGCGAGCACTGATCAACAAACACACCTTTTCAGTCCTTCCTGGAGATTGTCAACAGCGACTGCTTTTACTCCTCCCAGAGGTGGATCGACAGGTGTGTCATCTCAAGCATAAGCAGTTTCATAGCCCTTCTAGAGCTACTTTCATGCCTTACCTTTAGGCTCCTTAATTCTTTTAAAATAGCTGGTTGTGTATTATGTATGAGGTGGTATTAATGAAACTAAATAAGAGTATTTTTATGTAAGTATCTTATTAGGTGGACTTTGTAAGGCTTATTCAAAGAAAACATTTTCTTAACCAGAATGTCAAGGTTATGGAATAAATTTGACTCGCTATCATGTTAGAAAGTAGACATCCATAGAATACAGTTCAGGAAGAAGAGTTGCCCTGTTTCAGTATCAGCAGGAGGTGAACCAGTGCCTCAGTGGAATGGGAAATGACAGGATAATCCAGAAACATGGGTTCAGATAGGTAGGTCTGGAAGAACACACAACATGGTATAACAGTATTCAAATTAAGAATGTTCATTATTTTTAGCCAGGCACAGCAGCTTGTGTCTGTAATTCCAGCACTTTGGAAGGCAGAAGTGAGGTAATTGCTTGAGCCCAGAGGTTTGAGACCAGCCTGGGCAACTTGGTGAGACCTCATCTCTACAATAAATCAAAAAATTAGCCGGGTGTGGTGGCGTACACCTGTAGTTCCAGCTACTTGGAAGACTGAAGTGGAAGGATCACCTGAGCCCAGCAGGTTGAGGCTGCAGTGTGAGGGTGCCACTGCACTCCAGCCTGGGTGACAGTGAGACTCCCACTCAAAAAAAATGTTTGTTATTTTTATTCTTTGTTACATGTTTCTAAAAAACATTTATTACTTTATAATAACTAACAAACTTAAAACTCAGTATAAGTTACAGTTTTTAAAAAACGTAGCAAGGAGAAATACCAAAGGTTTGGGAAAAGTCAAGGCAGGGACCAGAAAGGTTTAGCTTAAAGAGGCATAAGGTTAAGGGCTGAGTCTTAGGCTTTCTTCAAGGAAAACAGTGACTACCAAGTCATTCCCCCTTTTGATCTTCTGTCTCCTCCTTTGTAAAAGGAAAATAGAACCATTATGATTTTTAGAGTTTTCCTAACTTTTGAGACTTAAAAAAATTCATTATTATTTCTAAATACCCACTATGTTCTAAGTAATGTAATAGGTCCTCCCAACCCCTGCCATTTAAAAATCATTGTAAAAGTGGTGAGAGGGAGATGTTTCCACTAGTTTACATGAAGACTCGTTATATTCCCTTGTTTATAGTAAGACAGTAACAGAGTGTGTTAGCTACAGAATTAATTATAGCTAGTTGGTTATAGAGTTACAGCTAAATTTTTCTAATTCTGACAACCATCTTTCTGCTAGACTATATTGATAACAATTTCATAGTATGACGAATCAGAGCATGTCAAAGCATATCAGTCTATTATCCAAAGAGTTCAAATAAAGTATTCTTACAGCAGTAGGGACAAAGAAATTAATAAACTAGTCTTTCCCAGTGACTGCTTTCCCTTCTTTAACTCTTCTTGGAGAAATTATAGCTTTGGGGATACCCAGTTCTTGGTTAGAACGAGTTACGAGATTGGAATTTCAGCAGAGTTTTAAAAGAACCTCACTGGAGATTGTCCTTTTCTTTCTTTCTTTTTTTTTTCTTGAGTCTGCATCTCCTTCTGTCACCTAGGATGGAGTGCAGTGGCACGCTCAAAACCACCCTTGACCTGCTGGGTTCAGGTGATCCTTCTGCTTTAGCCTTTCAAGTAGCTGGAACTACAGGCGTGTGCCACCACATCCAGCTTTTTTTTTTTTTTTAATAGCGACGAAGTCTCACCAAGTTTTCCAGGCTGGTCTTGAACCCCCCTGGGCTCAGGCAGTCCTCTTGCCTCCGTCTCCCAAAGTGCTGGGATTATAGGTATGAGCTACTGCTCCCGATTATCTTTTTATTAATATTCAAAGTTATTGGGCTGGGCATAGTAGTACAAGACCTAACTGAGGGCCTATTTGTAGAACTCTAATACCAATTCCTCAGAACTGTCTTTTGACTGATGGCCCTTTTCAGACCCTCTCAATCTGCCATATAATTTTAGAATTAGAAGGACCTTAGAGATTATCTAGTTCAGCTTCCCATAGGGTGCATTCTTTGGGAATATTCTTAATTGAAGCTTATTTGTCTAGAGTATTTATAAAGAATTCTGAGCCTGGCTTGGTGGCTTACCGTGTAATCCCGCGCCTTTGGGAGGCTGAGGTGAGTGGATTGCCTGAGCCTGCGGGTTCGTGACCCGCCTGGGCAACTTGGCAAGACCTCATCTCTACAATAAATCAAAAACTAGCCGGGCGTGGTAGCGCGTGCCTGTAGTTCCAGCTACTTGGAAAGCTGAGGTGGAAGGATCACCGGAGCCCAGCAGGTCAAGGCTGCGGTGGCCGGGAGCAGCCACTGCACTTCAGTCTGGGCGACAGAGTGAGACTCCAACTCAAAAAAAAAAAAAAAAAAAAAGAATTCTGATTATCACTAGGATTAAAAGTTGGGAACCGGCTGGGCTCAGTGGCTCAGCCTATAATCCTGGCTCTTTGGGAGGCCGAGGTAAGTGGATTGCCTGAGTTCATGGGTTCAAGACCAACCTGGGCAGCTTGGCGAGACCTTGTCTCTATAATAAATTAAAAAAAAAAAAAAAAAAATTAGCTGGGCGTAGTAGCACATACCTGTAGTCCCAACTACTTGGAAGGCTGAGGTGGAAGGATCGCCTGAGCCCAGCAGGTTGTGGCTGCCGTGGCCATGAGTGTGTCATGGCACTCCAGCCTGGGTGATGGAGTGAGACTCCAACTCAAAAAATAAAATAAAATAAAATAAAAATTTAACCAGACATGGTGGCACATACCTGTAGTCCCAACTACTTGGAAGGCTGAGGTGGAAGGATCGCCTGAGCCCAGCAGGTTGTGGCTGCCGTGGCCATGAGTGTGTCATGGCACTCCAGCCTGGGTGATGGAGTGAGACTCCAACTCAAAAAATAAAATAAAATAAAATAAAAATTTAACCAGACATGGTGGCACATACCTGTAGTCCCAACTACTTGGAAGGCTGAGGTGGAAGGATCGCCTGAGCCCAGCAGGTTGTGGCTGCCGTGGCCATGAGTGTGTCATGGCACTCCAGCCTGGGTGATGGAGTGAGACTCCAACTCAAAAAATAAAATAAAATAAAATAAAAATTTAACCAGACATGGTGGCACATACCTGTAGTCCCAACTACTTGGAAGGCTGAGGTGGAAGGATCGCCTGAGCCCAGCAGGTTGTGGCTGCCGTGGCCATGAGTGTGTCATGGCACTCCAGCCTGGGTGATGGAGTGAGACTCCAACTCAAAAAATAAAATAAAATAAAATAAAAATTTAACCAGACATGGTGGCACATACCTGTAGTCCCAACTACTTGGAAGGCTGAGGTGGAAGGATCGCCTGAGCCCAGCAGGTTGTGGCTGCCGTGGCCATGAGTGTGTCATGGCACTCCAGCCTGGGTGATGGAGTGAGACTCCAACTCAAAAAATAAAATAAAATAAAATAAAAATTTAACCAGACATGGTGGCACATACCTGTAGTCCCAACTACTTGGAAGGCTGAGGTGGAAGGATCGCCTGAGCCCAGCAGGTTGTGGCTGCCGTGGCCATGAGTGTGTCATGGCACTCCAGCCTGGGTGATGGAGTGAGACTCCAACTCAAAAAATAAAATAAAATAAAATAAAAATTTAACCAGACATGGTGGCACATACCTGTAGTCCCAACTACTTGGAAGGCTGAGGTGGAAGGATCGCCTGAGCCCAGCAGGTTGTGGCTGCCGTGGCCATGAGTGTGTCATGGCACTCCAGCCTGGGTGATGGAGTGAGACTCCAACTCAAAAAATAAAATAAAATAAAATAAAAATTTAACCAGACATGGTGGCACATACCTGTAGTCCCAACTACTTGGAAGGCTGAGGTGGAAGGATCGCCTGAGCCCAGCAGGTTGTGGCTGCCGTGGCCATGAGTGTGTCATGGCACTCCAGCCTGGGTGATGGAGTGAGACTCCAACTCAAAAAATAAAATAAAATAAAATAAAAATTTAACCAGACATGGTGGCACATACCTGTAGTCCCAACTACTTGGAAGGCTGAGGTGGAAGGATCGCCTGAGCCCAGCAGGTTGTGGCTGCCGTGGCCATGAGTGTGTCATGGCACTCCAGCCTGGGTGATAGAATGAGACTCCACCTCAAAAAAAAAAAAAAAAAAAAAAAAAGGCTGGAAACCATACTTCAATGTGTGGCGTATGTAGCAGTGAATAGTAGAAAACTATTTAGGCTTTACCCAGTCTCCAAATAAAAATCTAGCAAGGTATTTCACATAGGATAACTAATTATACCCTATGAAAACATACTGAACAAGAATGTTCAGAAAGATTTAGTTGTAGCTATTTAGAAAGATTTAGTTGTAACTCTATAGTTTAAAAAAATAGGAGATTTTGATTTAAACAACTCTCTTTTAATACATTTGAAGGTCCGTGATGTGGAAGAGGTAGACTTCTTTGTTCAGAAAGTAGATTTGGGGTTAAAATAACTTTTTAACAGTTGGAGGATTAAACTCCAGAGTGGATTGACTTGCAGTGGACTGACATGCTCTTTAGTGGAATTTTTTTGTTGTTGTTGGAGTCTCACTGTCTCCCAGACCGGAGTGCAGTGGCCGCTCCCAGCCACTGCAGCCCCAACCTGCTGGGCTCCAGCAATCCTTCCGCCTCAGCCTTCCAAGTAGCTGGAACTACAGGCGTGTGCTACCACGTCTGGCTAATTTTTTGATTTATTGTAGAGATGAGGTCTCACTAAGTTGCCCAGGCAGGTCTCGAACCCGTGGTCTCAGGCAATCCACTCACCTCAGCCTCCCGAGGTGCGGGATTACCGGCTGAGCCACCAAGCCCAGCTTAGTGGAATATTTGAGTGGAGGCTGGATGAACTGCTCTTACAGAGGACCAAGTTATCCATATACCAACTCTAAAGTACAAATCAACAGTCATCAAAACTACAGCCTGCTGGGCAATTTCCAGCCGACTGCCTGTTTTTATAAATAAAGTTTTATTGGCATACAACCACTCTTGTTTGTTTGCATATCATCCATTGCTACTTTAGTGTTACAGTGACAGAATTGAGTAGTTGAACAGAGCCTGTATGTCCTGCAAAGCCTCAAGTATTTGTAGCCTAGCCCTGTACAGAGAGTTTGCTAATTTCTGCTGTACAGCCAAGGGAAGGTAACGTTGGGGCCTAGATTTATTTGGAAAGTATAGTGGGAATTTCCTAAATTTTCTTCAAAAACTTGTTTTTGACTTAAAACATTTTCAAACATTTCAAAACATTTTTACATTTAGATTTCTAATCCATCTAAATATTTTTGTGTATTACCTGAATGTGGAATTCAACTTTATTTTCTACTGGATAGATAGCTAGTTGTTTCAGCACTATATGTATATTTCTGTGAGTAGGTTTTTAATTACTGGGGAATGGAGTTGAAAGGAGAGAAGGAAGGGAGGAGAGGTAAACAGGAAAGGAATGTTTTAAAACAAAATGATGTTACATTAAAAAATAGAGGGCCGGGCTCAGTGGCTCAGCCTTTGGGAGTCCGAGGTGAGTAGATTGCCTGAGCCTGTGGGTTCGAGACCAGCCCAGGCAACTTGGCGGAACCTCGTCTCTACAATAAATGAAAAATTAGTCAGGCATGGTAGAGCGCGCCTATAGCTCTGGCTACTTGGAAGGCTGAGACAGAAGGAACACGGGAGCCCAGCAGGTCGTTGCTAGGGTGGCTGTAAGTGTGCCACTGCACTCGAGCCTGGGCGACGTAGTGAGACTCCAACTCAAAAAAAAAAAAAAAAAGGTTATAATGTAAAACTTGTAACTGATTAAAGCTATGACTTGATAGGGAAAAAAAATAGAGGCATCCAGAATACATAGCATAGTATGATAAGCAGCATGGTGTGAGATAATTGTGTTTCTATAATATTGAATGGACATACTTTCTTTTCTAAAATGAAAGCCAAACACCACATGATATCTTTTACTTTCTTTGTAAGCTTTCCTTGGCTTATTCTTTGACCTAGGTTGGTCCAGATGGTTTGATGAAATTAAATGGCTCTGCCCTTAACAATGAGTTCTTCACTTCAGCAGCCCAAGGCTGGAAGGAACGGCTCTCAGAAGGTATGTGTTCTCCCTCATGTCTCTCCCAGGATGTGTGTGCACTTGGAGCCACTGTGAGGGCATATTGGCACCTTTCCACCTCATCAGGTGTTGGAGCAATTTTGAAAGGTAAAGGGCAGAATGTTTCCATAGGGTCGAAATAACAGTCCTATGTGAAATACATTGCTAGATTTCTATTTGGAGCCTGTATAAACAGATTGACTCCAGATAGAGTCGAGCAATATTTTTCTTTAATGACTTAAAGTCACCAGAGAAACTAACATATACAGAATTTTAGGCCTACTCCTAAAGATTCTGATTCAGTAATCCTAGATTAATGCCTTGGAATTGAAATTTGAATACTTTCCCCAATAAGCAGAGTATAGCATTAGAGTTATTTTATGGTGCTGTACATACCAGGTTAGAGGGCAGTGAGATAGCCTCTTTATTATTACCAACCTCAGTGAAACTAACAGTAAAAGGAATCAGTGAGAACTTAAAAAAAAAACTTGATTGAGATATATTTCATATAATATTGTTTTAGTTGGTGTAGGTTGACTCTTGAGCTTTACTTTGTTTTTTTAAGTTTTCAAGTGATTCTCATTTAAACCACTGTCTATTAGTTTTTCAAATATTACTTCTGTTTTCCAATATACAAGAAATACAAGATAACACTTGAAAAGTCATATATAGTTCTGTCAAAGAATAGCTTAAAATAAGTATGAGAAGCTTTAAAATAAATACACTTATAAAGAGAGCATTTGGAATGCTGTTCATTGCTTACTTGCTGTTAGATTCCTGACAAATTAGAGTTAAATGAACAGTTGATATATATCTATTTTGCTCACAGTAATTATTGACTTCCCCTTCCTCTTTTCTTTTTTTTAGAGCAGATTCTGTGTAGAAGGGATCTCTTGCTGATTACTGTGGTCCTTTCTCTCTGTGCAGTGATCCCTCCTTTTTTCTGAAAGAATTGAAATCATATAAGCATTTTAAAACATACCAATTACCAGTACCCTTTAAAGAATAAATTAGTAAAAATTTATTTATTTAAAAATTCCCCAACCCTCACTTTTTTTTTGAATGGGAGTTTCATTCGGTCACCCAGGCTGGAGGGCAGTGGCATGCACCTGGCCACCGCAGCCTCAACCTGCTGGGCTCAGGTGATCCTTCCGCCTCAGCCTTCCAAGTAGCTGGAATTACAGGTACACGCCACCATGCCCAGCTAATTTTTTTATTTATTGAAGAGATAAGGGCTCACCAAGTTGCCCAGGCTGGTCTCAAATCCATGGGCTCAGGCAGTCCTCTGACCTCAGCCTCCCAAAGTGCTGGGATTGTAGGTGTGAGCCACCATGCCTGGCCTCTAACCCTCACTTTTTTGTAAGTAGGTGCTATCAGTGATTCTGTGGATTATCAGTGTTACTTTTTTTTTTTACATGCTTGCAAATGACTTCTTTACCTATAGCCCTGTGATCATGTTTTATGAGCAACAAAAACTTTGAACACTGTACATATGTGAACAGAGTTCAGTACTTTTTATTCCTCTTTCTGTGATACACGGTAGACTCAACAGCAGAAGTTTTGGGTTGGATTCTGACAGCCAGATCCCTCTTTTTCTAATCCTTTGCCCATGACTGTGATATCCATGGTCCTCTGACACTTTTCTTTTCCTTCTTCTCACCCCTAGGAGGTCTTAAACTTCAAATTCTGCCATTTCTACCTCTTATTCCTTAATGTCCTGGGTATTAGAGTATCTGAGCCACAAGTTTGAAGATGGCCTACCAAGCGCATTCACTGTTCTCTGCTGATGGAGTGGGAAGGATTGAGGTGGTTGGTAGTCTATGCAAATAAATGGCATATTCAGAGCAGCTGGCTCTTTGGCATGTCTTGTTGCTAGGGCACTAGCCTGGTACAATTTCTGAAATAATTAGAAAACCAGCAACTCCAGAATAGCTCCCTCCTTTTTTTTACTGGAATCTCAAATGCTTTTAAGCAGGGGCCATAGCTTTTCTTTATGTAGTTAGAGGTCAAAGGCCTAAAATACAAATTTGCCTGGCAGAAACAGAACTTTAAAATAATATACCCAATATTGTTATTTACTGAAAGCACATCACTTGTTTTTCCCAGTGGAAAAATAAATTAGAAGTTCAAAGTAAGAGATAAACAAAATCTGTATGGAATGTGCTGTTTGGCACAGGAGGGAGGCTCTAGAACAGGGAAGCCCAAAGAAAAGGCTGCCAGCTTCAGCTGAGTACTGAATGCTACAGGGAGTGGTGTGCTGAACATACTTTTTATTTTACCTAATGGGTATAGGTCCTCTTTTATGTGAGGAGCTTTGGGAAGTTACGGTTACTTTCACATAACAGTATTCCGTTTCCTGCATGATTATTTCATGATTTATAAATGGTTAAACATTGCAGATAGCATCTTTCTATTGAATATCCTTTTTTGGGTACATTACAGGTGAGTTTACACCTGAGATGCAGGTGAGAATTCGACAAGAGATTGAGAAGGAGAAAAAAGTGGAGCCGTGGAAGGAACAATTCTTTGAAAGCTACTATGGTCAGAGGTAATATTAAGACAGTTTCAGTAAACCACATATTAACTCCTGCTTAGATGTCATATGGTGCTTTATCTCATTAACGTAAAAGAAAATCTAGTACCCCAGTTTTCTATTTTTTAATTCACCAAACTTTAGCGAGGTTTTTTTTTTTAATTATCAATCACAGGTTCACAGAATTATTGGATTATTCATAAATTTCTTAACACACTATCATTGTGGTAAGAAGGATTTTTTCATTTGTGGTTTTTTTTTTTTTTTTTTAATCAGAGTCTCACTCTGTTGCCCCAGCTGAGGTGCAGTGGCATGCTCACAGCCACCTCAGCCTCGACCTGCTGGGCTTAGGTGATCCTTCTCCCTCATCCTTTCAAGTAGCCACCACGCCTGGCTAATTTTTTTGTTTATTGTAGAGACGAGGTCTTGCTGAGTTGCCCAGGCTAGTCTTAGACTCTGCAATCCTCTCACCTCTACCTCCCAAAGTGCTGGGATTACAGGCATGAACCACAGAACCCAGTGAGATTTCTTTTAAAACAAAAAAAAAAACCTTTTTGTTTTAAAGTCCCTTTCTTTGAAAAGATTAGCTTTTCTAAGATATAAGAATATTGAAGTTCTGTTCATGTTTTATAGTAGTTAATTATCCCACAATGTAACTATCCAGAATCGCTAAGGAATCCTGTGATGTGGACCATTATACCCAACCTGTAACTAAACAGCCTGTCCTCTGTGAAAGGCACTCGGAGAGATGCACATAGCTGAATTAAGATACAAACCCTGTTTCAAAGAGGCTGTAGTCTAAATCAGTTTTTTTCTAACAAAAATTCCAAGGGACGGCCGGGCTCGGTGGCTTAGCGCTTTGGGAGGCCTGAACCCGTGGGTTCGAGACCCACCTGGGCAACTTGGAGAGACCTCATCTCTACAATAAATCAAAAATTAGCCAGGCGTGATAGCGCGTACCTGTAGTTCCAGCTACTTGGAAGGCTGAGGCGGAAGGATCACTGGAGCCCAAAAAGTTGAGGCTGCGGTGGCCAGTAGCATGCCACTGCACTCCAGCCTGGGTGACAGAGTGAGACTCCAATTAAAAAAAAAAAAAAAAAAAATCCAAGGGAATGGGGACATTTAAAAAGATAATAATGGAGCTGTTTTGTTTGAGATACGGTTGACTCCTGTTTGTCAGCCTCTCTTCCTCCTTTTCTGCATACCAAGTGGCAGGCCTTAAGGAGACTTCATAACACAGCTTGAGAACTAAGGGCTCCTTTTCCCTGTCTTTGTGTAATGTTTATCAGTGTCCTTCACAGTCATTTGGGAAAGATTTATGTTGAGTTTAAGAGTCTTGTAAGCTGATTTTTCTACATTCTTCTGTGAGCATTGAGCTTATAGAAATGATGTTGTATACATTTAGACCATCATTACAGGTAATAGTAATTCTGTATATATTTATTTATTCCTCCCATCTTAGGCAGATAGAGCATAACAGCAGTTCCTGGGTCTATTTTCAGCTATTACTTTTTGCCAGCTTTTATAGAAAGACTGTTTTTTGATTACTACCCAGTTTTGCCCTTAGCCATTTTATATCAGAGGTTCAGTACTGATTCTTTGAAGTCACCAAAGAGAGAGCTACATTGATTATGCTTATTACACAATATTCTAAAGCATTAGTAAACTCAGCTAGTGACCCTTACATATTAGCCTAGATTTTGACAAGGCCACACTATAGAAGTTCCAGTTAGCCTACACACTCAGGATAGCTCAGAGGTACTCAGTCTCAGAATTTTAGACCAAGTGGGATTTAAACAGGCTTTCCACAGACTCAACTCATAGAAAACATTGACAACCAACTGTCCTACTGTCACCTCAGGTTCCCTTAGATTTTAGGGAGCCAGTCTTTAAACAGGTGCTGCAGAGCAGAATTGATCAGAATCCGAGGGTGAATGGATCTTAGCCTTCCTTCATTTCTATCTCTCTCTCTCTCTCTCTCTCTCTCTCTCTCTCTCTCTCTCTCTCTCTCTCTCTCTCTCTCTCTCTCTCTCTCTCTGTGTGTGTGTGTGTGTGTGTGTGTGTGTGTGTGTGTGTGTGTGTGTCAGGGTCTCACTCTGTTGCCGTGACTGGAGTGGCATGATCATGACTTACCCCAACCTTGAACTCTTGGCCTTATCCTCCAATCTCAGCCTTCTGATTAGCTGGAACTACAGGCATGTGCTACCATACCTGGCTAATTTTTTATTTTTATTTTTTTGAGTTGGCGTCTTACTTCGTCACCCAGGCTGGAGTGCAGTGGCACACTCACAGCCACCCCGGCGTCGACCTGCTGGACTCTTGTGATCCTTCCGCCTCAGCAGAAGTTCCAAGTGACTGGAACTACAGACATGCTCTGCCACACCCAGCTAATTTTTGATTTATTGTCGAGACAAGGTCTCACCAAGTTTCCCGGGCTGGTTTTGAACCTGCAGGCTCAGGCAGTCCACTTGCCTCGGCTTCCCAAAGTGCTGGTATTACAGACTGAGCCACCAAACCCAACCAGCTAATTTTTTTGCGTAGAGATGAGGTCTCACTGTGTTGCCCAGGCTGGTCTCAAACTCAATGGCTCAAGCAATCGTCCCATCTTGGCCTCCCAAAGTGCTGGGATTATAGACCTGAGTCACCACACCCAGCCCCTTTACTTTTTTTCTAGGTAGACTATGATATATACCTATAGATAATGTGACCCCTTTATAAGCAGAAGTAATAATAATAACTACCATTATTGAGTTTTTGTTAAGTGTCATGTAAATACTTTACATGGAGCAACTTAATCATAGCAACACTGTGAAATAATTAACCCTAGCATACAACCGAGAAAAATTGAGGTATAGAAGGCTTGTTACTCCCTTAAAATCACATGGTCAGTTGGTATCAGAGTCAAAGTTGGAATCCAGGCCCCTTGGCTCCAGAACCTGTACCACTATTAATAGTAGTGAAGATAATACATGACGAATACCTCCTGTGTGTCAGGGGTTCTCCAGGGCATTGTCATATTTCATTATCTCATAACGCCTTCAAATAACATGTGCCATTTCTCAATAGAATATTTCTTTTTTCCCTTCTTTAGTTCTGGCCTGAGCCTTGAAGATTCAAAGAAATTGACAGCTTCTCCCAGTGATCCCAAAGTAAAGAAAACCCCAGCTGAGCAACCAAAAGCCATGCTGTCTTCAGAGGTCTCTCCTGTCAGAATAGTCCCAGTAGTCCCCCAGTCAGAGTATAAAGAAGAAACACCGCAAATGTCGTCACCAGACAAAAAAGAAGAACGCGAAAGCCAAGACAAGGTGCAGCCTAGCTTCTCCACATCCACAGAGCCCCTCCTTTCCTTAACTAGCAGCACACAGGAGCTTAGCAGTGCTCTTCCCGTCACATGCCCAAAGGATGAGGATCTGCTAGAGCAGAAGCCAGTTGCCTCTACTGAACAGGAGTCTGAGAAAGAGAATCATCTCACTATAGCTTCTAAGTGTAACAAAAATGAAAGCCAAGAATCTTTAGTTACGTCCCCAAGCAAATCCAAGAGTCCTGGGATAGAAAAGCCAATAATAAAGCCCGTAGCAGAAGCAAGCCCACAGGAGACCCCTATGAAAGAACCTCCAGTAACTCCTGTTGATCAGAGCCCTGAAAGCCTCAAGAGGAAATCTCTCACCCAAGAAGAGACCCCTGTGAGTTGGGAGAAAAGACCTCGTGTCACTGAGAATCGCCAGCACCAGCAGCCATTTCAGGTCTCGCCACAGCCCTTTCTCAGTAGAGGGGACAGGGTCCAGGTGCGAAGAGTACCACCTCTCAAGGTAAGGGAGTGGGGAGAGTCAAAACCGGGGGATGGTCTAAGCACTATGTTTTTGGTCATATCTACTAAATTTCAAGTAACTTGTGGTATTTCTCAGTTGTATATATTTGATAAGCATGTAACTGTGGTCTTATACAGATAAAAGTACTGACAAACAGGCATTTAGAACTGCATTTCTATAGGTCTTTCTTGATGTTTGAATAAGGAACATACCTGGGTATCTAATGTAAATTACCCTCATGCTCACTACTATTGTAACTACACATTCACAACCAGAAAATTTTTCACTTTCCTAATACTGAGAGCAGGTGAAAATAAAAAAATCTGAAGCTGGTTGCCACAAACTTCTGTCATTAAGCACAAGTGAAATGGTCATTTCTAAATTGTCACCTTTTTCACAATACAGCTGAAAGTTGCAGCCTTCCTTCACCCCTCCCTCCTCCCATTTTAGGGACACCATTCTGACTAGCATTCTGTACTTTATTCAGATTATAAACCCAAAAAGACAGTCTTCCACAGTGAGGTAAATTCACGTCAGTGGCAACCAGGAACAGAATTTGGTATGATGTAAATTCATGTCAGTGGTCGCAAATGAATTAAGACAGTTATGGAAGTTATTGTCTTATATAACAAAATAAGTATGAGACTAAGCTTGAGGGGGCCACTGGTATGAACAAAAGAGCCTATGTTTGTACCAAGAGCCATGGTACTTGAGTATACCCTGGCTCTTTTCATGTTACTGTAACTGATTTGATGTTCTGTGAGTCTGAAACTACCTTCAGCTCCCTCCTACTAAAGGAAATATGTGTGGCTGTACTGTGTTACCACTGGTTAGTTGAGGAACTTTAGTAAGGTGGAATAGCCTTGCTAAGCTCCATTGTCTGGCATATGTCATTAACTTCTGTTTAGCCTTATATTGCTGCATGTCAAATCTTTCCTTTTCCTCTAGACAGTGCCTCTGTCTTAGTATAGAAAGCCCTTTAAAACACAAACATCTTTTTACTCTTGATCTGAAGGTTTTATTAATACTTGGGCTTGTGCTTACTAGCAGCTTGGAGTTCATTCATTTACTATATAGTATTTCTTTATTAGTACTTTTTTATGACTAGGGTCTATTACTACTGTTGTGCCTAACAAGATCCCAGGCAACTGAGTATTACTCATTCACATCAGAATATAAATAGAAAAATAAGCCCAATAAAAATACTCTTCCCCCTTTTTTATTCATCTTTGATGAGCCAAAATTAGTTTTATGAGGAAATACTCCTTGGAACTATTCACTGACTAGAACGTGGCCCATTTCATGCACTACTTGGCTTCTCTCTCTCATTGTACTTCCTACTCTTGAATTTATGCCTTTTTAATTTTAAGATTTGTAGTTTTAGCACTTAGGAATCTGTGGGGCTTTTCTTTAAAAAAATTTTTGCCTACCGTTTATACATACTGTCTTGCTTTGCCAGAGCTACTGATTTTTATTATAATCACTACTATTATTTTTATAAAAAATACTGGCAGGGCATGCTGGCTCAGCCTGTAATCCCAGCACTTTGGGAGGCCGAGGCGAGAGGATTGCTTGAGCCCTGGGGATTCAAGACCAGCCTGGGCAAGTTGGTGAGACCTCGTCTCTATAATAAATAAAAAAATAAGCCAGGCATGGTAACACACACCTGTAGTTCCAGCTACTTGGAAGGCTGAGGTGGAAGGATTGCCTAAGCCCAGGAGGTCAGGGCTGCAGTGGCCGTGAGCGTGCCACTGCACTCCAGCTCAAAAAAAAAAACAAAAACAAACTAGAAACTTTTCTTTAATAAATGTCAATTAGAGCTTATCCTTAGACCTGAGAACTGAGTTACAGCTTAGGTTTTGTTGTAAATGACGCCAAGACCCATCATTTCTATTTCCTCATCTATTAACAGGCTGGGTTAGATCATTCTGTTTGCCTCCTGCAAATCCAGAGAGACTCTACACACTGAAAACTTAAATCCACTGTGACCAAGTTAATATAATTTTACTTTTTAAAAAAAAATTTCTTCTCACTCTTCATCCCTTCCAAAAAAGACTTCATTAGAAGTTGCTGTAGTAACTCACTTACCTTAGACCCTATCTCAGATACCACTTTCTTAGACAAAACTTAATGTAATTTATAACAGAACAAAACCTTTTGTGTGTGTGTGAGTTGGAGTCTCTGTCCCTCAGGCTGGAGTGCAGTGGCACACTCACTGCCACCCCAGCGTCGACCTGCTGGGGCTCTGGCGATCCTTCTGCCTCAGTCTTCCAAGTAGCCAGAACTAGCAAAACTTTTTAAACAAAAAAAATTTTTATTTCTTGAATTGAGGTCTTACTCTGTCACCTAGGCTGGAGTACAGTGGCACAATCATGGCTTATCGTAGCCTTGACCTCCAGGGCTGTAGTAACTAAGCTATAACATTTGTACTAAATTTCATCCTCCCAAGTAGCTGGGTTATAGGCACATGCCACCATGCTTGGTTACTTTTTTTTTTTTTTGAGTTGGAGTCTCATTCTGTGGCCCAGACTGGAGGGCAGTGGCATGCTCACGTCCACAGCAGCCTCAACCTGCTGCACTCAGGCGATCCTTCTGCCTCAGCCTTCCAGGTAGCTGGAACTACAGGCATGCGCCACCATGCCTGACTAATTTTTTTATTTACTGTAGAGATGAGGTCTTGCCAAGTTGCCCAGGCTGATCTCGAAACCATGAGCTAGGCAGTCCTCTCACCTCAGCCTCCCAAAGTGCTGGGATTATAGGCATGAGCCACAGCGCCCAGCTAATTTTTAAAAATGTTTTGTAGCGACAAGGTATTGCTGTGTTGTCTAGGCTGGTCTTGAACTCCTGGGCTCAGGCAATTTTCTCACCTTAGCCTCCCACTGTGCTAGGATTACAGGCATGAGCCACCACACCTGGCATAACAAAATTTAAGTAGTAAACAAAATTTGAAATTTAGTACAAATGTTATAGCTTAGTTGCATACATATATATACAAAAATTATATACACACACGTGCATATTCCTCTATATCTGCAGGCAGACTATATAACTGGATATAAAATAACACAATGTTTTACTGCATCCTGAGATTCAACTAACCACCTATTGAAAATATTCAGAAAAGATGGCAGGGCATGATGAAATCCCACCACTTTGGGAGGTCAAGGTGGGAGTTTGAGACAAGCCTGGGCAACATAGTGAAACATCTTCTCTACAAAAAATTAACTGGACGTGGTGGCATGTGCCTATAGTCTCAGTTACTCAGGGAGGCTGAGGTGGAAGAATCGCCTGAGCTCTGAAGGCTGAGTCTGTATCAAGGCTGAACTGTGATGGTTCCACTGCCTGGGTGACAGTGAGACCCCCAACTCAAAAAGAAAAGATCAAGAAAATAAAAAAAGAAAAAGAATAAAAACATAATACAACAGTAAGAAACATACAAATGAAATTATAATATAACAACTACAAACCGGGCTTGGTGGCTCAGCCTGTAATCCCGTGCCTTGGGAGGCTGAGGTGAGTGGATTGCCTGAGCCCGCGGGTTCGAGACCTGCCTGGGCAACTTGGTGAGACCTCATCTCTACAATAAATCAAAAAATTAGCCAGGTGTGATAGCGTGCACCTGTAGTTCCAGCTACTTGGAGGGCTGAGGCGGAAGGATCACCAGAGCGCAGCAGGTTGAGGCTGTGGTGGCCTGGAGCGGCCACTGCATTCCAGTCTGGGTGACAGAGTGAGACTCCAACTCAATAAATAAATAAATAAATAAACCAACTACATAGCATTTATATTATGTTAGGTATTATAAGTAACCTAGAGATGATTTAAAGTATTCAGGAGGTTATATTTGAATACTGTACTATTTTAAATAAGAGACTTGAGCAGCATTCTCAGATTTTGGTATCTTTGGGGGTCCCAGAATCAGTTCACTATAGATACTAAGGGACGGCTGTACCTTTAAAAAGAAAATAATGTATTCCTGCTCTCCCAGGATAGAGCTTTGCAGAAAGTTAAATTGTTATCACTGCTTAGCCAATTTTGAGTGGTTTTGTACTTTGAAGGTATGCTTTATTCTGCATAATTAGGTAATAGGGCTATTTACATCAATAACTGAAAGTTATTTTAAAGTATTAACACTTTTTATTTTAACTACTTTTGATGGTTGTTCTTATTTGATTTCAACATGTGTTATCTGTGATTTTCAGTCATTACGCTACATAGCATGTTATGCTATATATAGTGTTAATCTCAAGAGTATTCTTATATAAGATTTTTTTGTCCCTATATAAAATTTCCCTAAACAATTTTCTTATATTTGACTGTTTAGTTTTATCTATTTTTTTTTTTCATTTTTCTCCTGCAGACTCTTTCAGATGATATTAATAAGAGACAATAATTGCTTCTTTCTTACTATGGGGCAGCTTCCGAAATACTATGTGCTGAGTAAATATCCTATCTAGGCTTGTTAGAATTGGATATAAAATAGATTCAACAGCTCTTAGAGAGATTAAGTAAATATTATGGACTTTGTGATATCTGTTACAAAATCCCAAGGCTCTAACTTCTGAATTACAAAGAATCAATTTTTCAGGGCTACTGACCTTTTGAGAAATGGATATTACAAATAATAAAAAATTGCTAGTGACTTTTTAATTTTTTGGGGTGGGAGGTGCTAGTCAGGGTCTCACCCAGTCTGGAGTATAGTGGTCTTACTATGGCTCACTGCAGCCTCAACCTCCTGGGCTCAGGCAATCCTCACACCTCAGCTTCCTAAGTAACTGGGAGTATAGGTGCGCAACACCACGCCTGGCTAATTTTTTTTTTGGTAGAGATGGAGTCTTACTATGTTACCTAGGCTGGTCTTGAACTCATGAACTCAGGCAATCCTCCTGCCCTGGCCTTCCAAATTTCATGCCTGAAATTACAGGCATGAGCCACCACACCCAGCCCTTTTTTATTCTTAATTTAAAGATATGCAGAAAGATTACATGCATTTCCTTTGAGCTTACTGGCTTAATTTTTTTTTTTAATTAAATGCTTTAGAGCACTTGTACCAGTTATTTGCTCCTTTAAACTCAGCCAACTACTAGAAGAGTCCACATCTTGATGCATTATAATGAACTCTACTAGCTTTCAAAGTATTGTTTTGAACTGGAGGCAGATTTGTTTCAGACATGCTTTTTGATATAGTCATCAAAATCTCACAAGTAGTTTTTTAGAAATACATCTTGTCCTAGTGATTCTGATTTGTAAATTTAGTTTAGGCTACAGAGGCAAACTGGTATTACTGTCTCCAGGGTTGGACCTCTCAGCTATAGACCTCCCATGTTTCTCACAGGTGCTGTAGTATTTATCTGTTCTAAAAATGTCAGGGCTAATGTGCTTGTGTTATTCTTATCAATGAAAATTGAGTTCTGTTGTTTCACCCCTCCGCTTCTTTCAGATCCCGGTCTCCAGAATCTCCCCCATGCCGTTTCATCCATCGCAGGTCTCTCCCAGGGCTCGTTTTCCAATCTCCATCACTAGTCCTAACAGAACAGGAGCCAGAACTCTTGCAGACATCAAAGCAAAAGCCCAGCTGGTCAAAGCACAGAGGGCAGCAGCCGCTGCCGCTGCCGCAGCTGCTGCAGCCGCCTCAGTTGGAGGGACCATTCCAGGACCTGGCCCAGGGGGTGGACAAGGTCCAGGGGAGGGTGGTGAAGGGAAGACTGCCAGAGGAGGCAGTCCAGGCTCAGACAAAGTCAGTGAAACTGGAAAGCGCCTCACACTGGAACTGGCAGGAACTGGAAGCAGGGGAGGTACGGGAGAGCTTTTATCCTGTGGTCCAGAGACTCAGCCCCAACCTGAGACCAGGACCACCCCCGGCCAGCCTCATAGTGTCTCTGGAGCACAACTACAGCAAACCTCCTCAGTGCCTCCAGCACCTGCTGTCGGTGGAGCATGCACAAGTGTCCCATCATCAGCCTACATAAAGAAATTGGAGAATGAAAAACTGAACCCCTCCAGAGCAGCAGCCACAGTGGCCTCCCTTAACCACCTACAAGGACCCAGTAGTTGCAGACAGGAGAAAGCACCTTCTCCTCCAACAGGTCCTGCTCTAATCTCAGGTGCCTCACCTGTTCATTTTGCAGCTGATGGTACAGTAGAGCCCAAAGCAGGCTCTAGAAAGAATACACCAAACTCTTCAGCCTCAGCAAAGACAGATGCTGGCATGCCAGTGGCTGTGACTCCCTCCCCTTTAACATCTTTAATGACAACAGCCACTTTAGAAAAGCTTTCTGTCCCCCAGGTTAGTGTAACCACAGCATCTTCTAGCCTTAAAATCCCAGGAACTCCTTTAAATATGAATGGGCCCACTTTAAGACCAAGCTCTAGTATCCCTGCTAATAATCCTTTAGTTACTCAGCTGCTCCAGGGCAAAGATGTGCCCATGGAGCAAATTCTGCCTAAACCTCTCACCAAAGTTGAAATGAAAACTGTCCCACTGACTATAAAAGAAGAAAGGGGCCTGGGAGCACCCGTGGGTACCAGTACAGCAGAAAATAGCACCAGAGAGGAAGTTCATGAGAGACAGTCCTATCCAACTTCACAACAGCAGCTGGGCAAGACCTTGCAGAGTAAGCAGCTCCCCCAGGTTCCAAGGCCCCTTCAGCTCTTTTTAGCTAAGGAGCTGAGAGACTCCAGCATTGACACACACCAATACCAAGAAGGTCTAAGTAAAGCAACCCAAGAGCAGATCCTTCAGACTCTCATCCAGAGGGTTCGGAGTCAGCATCTTCTCTCAGCCATGCCGCCCTCCCAGTTCAACTTCGCTCACTCAGGTTTCCAGTTGGAAGACATCTCCACGAGCCAGAGGTTCATGCTGGGTTTTGCTGGCAGAAGGACATCCAAGCCTGCAATGGCAGGTCACTATTTACTTAATATTTCCACCTATGGCCGGGGCTCGGAGAGCTTTAGGAGGACCCATTCTGTCAACCCTGAAGACCATTTTTGTCTAAGTAGCTGCAGTGAAGCCTTGAAAATAGGATATACAGACTGTAAAAACGCAACAGGCGATAGCAGCAGTGGTAAAGAAGATGATACTGATGAGGAAAGTACTGGTGATGAGCAGGAATCTATCATGGTCAAGGAGGAGCCCCAGGTTTCCCAGAGTTCTGGCAAGTGTGACTCAAGTTCAGGACCTCACAACAGGGAAACTCTAGCCACCAGTGATTGCTTAGCTAACAAGAATGTGAAGGCTGAGACACCAGTGAATGAGCAGACCACTTTAAGCAAGGAGAATTACCTGTTCACTAGAGGCCAAACATTTGATGAAAAGACGCTAGCCAGAGATTTAATTCAGGCAGCACAGAAGCAAATGGCTCATGCAGTGAGAGGTAAGACAAGGTGTAGCAGCCCTGAGCTTTTCAATTCTACTGGCCCTCCTTTACCTACAGACAGCCCCACCCGTCAACCTCTACTCCTTCCTCCTCTGCAAACCCCAAAGTTGTATGGAAGCCCCACACAGATAGGGCCAAGCTACAGGGGCATGATCAATGTCTCCACCTCATCTGACATGGACCATAACTCTGCTGTACCAGGTAGCCAGGTATCTAGCAACATAGGTGATGTCATGTCCTTTTCAGTGACTGTCACTACCATCCCTGCTAGTCAAGCTATGAATCCCAGCAGCCATGGCCAAACCATTCCCGTTCAGGCCTTTCCTGAGGAGAACAGCATAGAGGACACACCTTCGAAATGCTATTGCCGATTGAAAGCCATGATCATGTGCAAAGGATGTGGAGCTTTCTGCCATGATGATTGCATTGGCCCCTCTAAACTGTGCGTCTCATGTCTTGTTGTTCGGTAATGAGACTAGAAAGAGACATGCTGTAAACGGGGGAAAAGGAAGGTTTGACCAGATATGGGTCGGTTTTTTTGTTGTTGTTGGTTTTTTTTTTTTTTTTGCGTCCTTTGGAATCACAGAAATAAGTTTCAGTTGTCTTAAGAGACAAATGTTACTTAATCAGGAATAAAGAGTACAGATCTTTTACATTTAGAGGAAGAGCACCTTGTATAGTAAGTCTAAGTCAAGCAAGACTTTGTGAATTTGTGACAAGTTTGCACTTATAAAATCATGTAAATATGTCACATTTTGTTTAACATTATTTTTCCAAGTGTTTAGGTAATAATGTATTACTTTAAATTCAAATTTATGCTTCATTTCATGTGACTCTAGAAAGCTTAGTGGCATGCATGGTGAAAGAAAGCTGTCTCCCTTCTGACCTTTCCTGAGAGACTAGGAAAAGTGAAGGAATGGTCCAAAGAACTGACCATTCATGCTGATTATGTCTTGCCAGTCTGGCTGCAGATTATTTAGCCTTGGCAAGATTTGGGTTCAAGGTTTTCTTAGTTTTTTTACTTTAGATGGAACCTTCCTAAGTTGAAGTTTTGGTGAAGTATTCATTTCACAGGTAGTGGTTCAGACTCTGAAAGCTCTGACTTGGTTCTTGGCTTCCGCGAACCAGTACTATTGCCAGGTACTCTGCCTGCCCTTTGGGGATCCCTGCTGTTTCTCAATCTCATCCCCTGCCCTGAGACAGCAAATGTGGCTTGTGACGCGAGTGCCTCTCTCTGCCCCTCTGCCCCACATGTTTTTATAGCCTATGCAGGGCAACAATTCCAGCAAAAATATCCCCATACTTATTCATGGGAACTAACAGTTTTGAAATACTAATATGAAATGAATGGAAACGTGTTAATGATGAGGTGATTTGGGCTCTGTCTTGTTGGGCAAGTGAAATCCAGCTGCAGAAACCGTTAAGTTTATGTAAAAGCATTGGAAAACAATTTTAACACTAGAAACAAGGTAGCTTCTCTTTTCCTCTTCTCTGCCAGTTCCTTTCCTAGTGCTGCATAGTTAACTGTCATCAAAGGTAGAAAAGTTCATTAACAGCACATTTGCTCATTCTGTTCAACCTGTTTTGACTTCTAGGCATCTGAAGAGGATGACCTAATCTTATTATATCTTACTTTGCACACATAGTACAAAACACTTTTCCTGTTTTAGAAAATACGTCCCCCATTTTGGATTACTGCTATCTATGCACTAGAAATTTCTAATGTAAAGGGTCTTCAGTGAATGACTAAAGGATCGTCTGGAAAAGAAGAAAAATTAACTCCAAAGTTTTATTGTTTGTTTTTGTTTATTTTGTTTGTTTGCTTTTTCCATTTTGGTTTTTAATTTCTTCTCTAGCAACAGAAGATTTTTTGAGTACATAATATTTAGGTCATGGCTAAAGAACATTAAGATAAACCTATAGTTTTCCAGAATTTGGTATTAAATTGAAGTGTCAATTTGCATCATTTGCATATTGATTTCAAGTCTCCTCATTTGAAATGTGTAAAGTAAAAATATTAGTGCAACATACTAGTTGTATTTGTCCTTAATATTCAGGATGTGATATTTACAAAATGCAGAACTGTCTAAACTTCTTAATTAAATCACATTCCAGTTTAGAAGAAAATAGGCAATAATAATCTCTGTTTTGCCCCCATTCTGCTACCCGCCCCCCGCCCCCCTCCAGCCTCTGCATCAGACACTCTTTTATGCTTTCCCATAGTCTGTGCTCCAAACACCATAACTCACTTCACTACTCTTCATTTTTCATTTCTGGCTTTTTTGTGGCCCAAGGCAAATAGAGGATGAATATCTGTGTTTCAGTTTCAGCCAAGGTGATAAGATGTCTTTCCATCTTCCCCTTTTCTTCTAGCACACACACAACTAGAGATAAGCCAGAGATAAGAAGTAAGTTTTCTAGCCGGGCATGGTAGCGCGCGCCTGTAATTCCGGCTACTTGGAAGGCTGAGGCGGAAGGATCGCCGGAGTCCCCCAGGTCGAGGCTGCGGTGACCGGGAGCGGCCACTGCACTCCAGTCTGGGCGACTGAGTGAGACTCCAACTCAAAAAAAAAAAAAGAAGTAAGTTTTCGAGCCAAGAACAAGTAGGAAACAGAGATTATGGTTGTGATCCCAAACTTTCAGTACCCTGGGTACTCCAAAGGAGGTCTAGGTTTAAAAAGACCTCTTGTGGACAGAACTCCGCTCTGTGCCCAGCTCCTTCTCTTTTCATCTTAGTGCCAGGGCTGAGGGTTGGTCTGTGTGCTGAAAGAGGTCGAGTATTTTAGAATTGACCCCATGCTAAATGTCAGTTAAGCGTTTGGGTTGATGAAGGTGATTTTTTCTGATTTACTCCTTTGCTGTCAGAAAAATGTTTCTTCATGGTTCCCTTAATCTGATGATGGACAGCGTAACCAGAAGGAAAGGTATCAGGGATTTTCAAGTCCATGTAGAGAGCAAACCATATTGTGCCTCTTCATCTTGACCCAGGCTCTTATTCACCAGATTCTCTTAACAAATAATACGAAGCTAAATATTTGCATTTAGTGGTACTCCTAAAACTAAACTTGCCAACTGGATACACTGCCTCAATCTTGACCAAATGAGAGAGATAAAAGTGAAATTCTCCTAGGTGGGTAGTAAATTAAATACTGATCTATCATTTTGTTTCAAAACAATGATTTCAAGTAGAAAGCCATTTATCTTATAAGCTGAACAGAAAAAAAGTGTGGTCTGGTTTTTTAGAAAATGCAGTAGTAGAAACAGGAAGACCTTTAAATTATTTCATTATGATACTCCAACAGCACCTTTAAAGCAGTTTTTATCTTAGCTTAGAGTTGTTTTACCTTTCAGTTCAGTGTGGAATTTTTTTTTTTTTTTTTGAGTTGGAGTCTCACTCCATCGCCCAGGCTGGAGTGCAGTAGCATGCTTACAGCCACACCAGTGCTGACCTGCTGGGCTCAGGAGATCCTTCCGCCTCAGCCTTCCAAGTAGCCAGAACTACAGGCTTGCACTACCACACCCAGCTAATTTTTTGATTTACTGTAGAGATGAGGTCTCACCAAGTTGCCCAGGCTGTTCTCAAACCCGTGGGTTCAGGCAATCCCTTCACTTTGGCTTCCCAAAGTCCTGGGATTATAGGCCTGAGCCACTGCGCCCACCCAGTCTGGAATGTTTTAATAAGTGCTGATCTTATCCTTTGAGTGTGACCTGGCATTATTTCCATTGACTAGTCAGAATTATGTCTGATGCACATGCCTCTAGCATACTCTCTAACCTTCAGGCAGGTCACCTCAGGAAATAGCATTAATAATATGTCATCTCAGTCTTAGTTATAAATATTCTAAGTTGCCTAGTAAAGAAGTCTCCCTGGATCCTAAAGAAGCTTGGTTAGCCCGGCGCAGTGGCTCACACCTGTAATCCTAGGATTTGGGGAGGTGGAGGCAAGAGGATTACCTGAGCCCAGAAGTTTGAGACCAGCCTGGGCAACATGATGAGACCTCATCTCAACAATAAATAAATAAATAAATAGCTGGGCTTGGTGGTGCATGCCTATAGTTCAGGCTACTTGAAAGGGTGAGGTGGAAGGATCACCTGAGCCCAGCAGGTCTGGGCTGCAGTGGGTGTGAGCTGCTCCACTGCACTCCAGCCTGGGCGACAAAGTGAGACTCTGACTCAAAAAAACAAAAATAAAAAAGGAGGCTTGGTTAATTAAAATTCTCCATCCTATTAAACAGTAAAGCCAAATAACCTGGAGTTGTTTGTCCTGGTTTTTCTACTCTATAACCCCTATGCACAAGTTGCTGAAGCTATCTGTGGTATTCCATGGAACATTTCTAAGAATAAGAGCTGGCCAATGGGAAATTTTTCTTAGGGTAGGGGACAGCATACTTAACATAGGTTGCAAAGGCACATAGATATTCATATTTTAGAGCTTATCTCAGATTTAAATAAATAGCCAAAGTAAGATCTCATTGCCTTCCAGGTGAAGGTGCACAGTCATACATATTAAAGACCTGCCAGTTACCATTCTGTTGCTTATTGCCTTTCTCCCCCTTAGGGATCCTTAAAGAACTCTCTGGTGAAATGATTTGTTACATTGAGGGGGTTCTTCTCTGGTCATTACACTGCTATTTATTTCTAGAACTCACTCTCGGCCAGCATTGTTTTTCTCTTTGACCTAGAGGTTTCACATCATAGCAAGGGGAAAAGTTTCCTCATTGCATTACAACAGTGTGCTAAGTAAAAATCTTGGTCAAGGGTAGTTTTCAACTCAATTTATAGAACAGTCCAAAGAGACTTTGAGAAACATGATGATAGGCAGGAACCTTTCCTACCATGTTTCAATACCTACATACCTATTGAAAGAGAACAGTAGGTAAACATCTCCTAAAGTTGAAGCAATAGCTTCATAGATTCTTGGTTACTTTATTTTTTTTAATGCTTTACATTTGATACAACTATTAAAGATCAATTTTAAAAATAGCTTTCCAGTAATATATTTTAAGTAATATATATTTTAATATCTATGTAAAAAGTGACAGTGGAAGACTGAATTTCTCATATATGGTATGTTTAATGTAGGACCTCACTGTTAAGGCACAGATTATTTCAAAGGAAATTACTCTAAAGATGCTCAGATTATTTCAAAAAAAAATGCAATAAGGGGAATAGTTTTGGGGTTTATTTTTTATTTTAAAAGAAAATTTACTTATTTGCCACAAGCTATTTTTTTCCCTTCTGGCTATAAGGTTTGTACAGACTGGTTTGGTAAATGCTAAACTTTGTGTCTTTATGCCTTTTTAAAGGAATTGTTAACATTGGAATTGAGGGTATGTACAGAGAAGTTGGTGTCAACACCATTTAAAAGTCATATTTTTTCACAAATATAGAAAAAAATCATTTTACATAAGAATTTTAAGTATTTGCAATAAATATATGTATATAGATTGTATGTATTCCTATATTCTTATTTTTCATTTTATTATTAAGTAAAAGATCATTAAAAGTGAAAATAAAAATCGTGGAGTTTTTGGTGAATCTTGAGGTCTGATGCACATCTGAGAGTGGCATGGGGAAGCGCCCTCCGCTGTTGCCTTATACTATGGGAAGGTACCACAGTTTGTATGGAAGAGAAAAAAATGAGAATTTGGTGATAAATCAGGCTAGTGTATTTCTTTTAAAACTTAAGTAAAAATGTGATTAAATTCTTCTCATTTGTCTGTCTCCATGTTTTCCCCCTTGATCTGTTCTGTCTCCTAGCCACCTAATGTTACTGTAAAAGGGAAAAACACGGTGTGGTCTCTTCTTTAATGTGCTATTGTTTGCTTCTAAATCAAAGAATACTAAGGAATTAGCTCAGGGGAACAATAGGTTTTCCTTTCTCCACAGTGTTTAATAATTCTTTAGCAGACGTTAACTGCCACCACCTTCCAGGCCCTAGTAGTATGTGAAGATATAATCTCTTAGAGCTAACAGAAAACTTTTTCAGTCTCCTGGTTCTTCTCTGAGATATTAGTTTTATAGCCAGCATCATGCCTGCCTGACTGATATGGAGAGGTTGAAAAGCTAGGAGAGCCATGTGGAGAGAAACACTGTGCCTTGATTAGGTTCTATTTCACTGGACTCTGGAATTTTTAACTCCCTGATGTCATGAAGAGCAGTTATGGAAATAAGGACTAAGCCAGATGTTAGGAGAGGTCAGCTGTCTATAGGCCCTTCCTTAGATTGCTGTCCACTCCAAGATAATTCATTTTGTAGCTGTAAATACTTGACTTTAGAATATGATTAGAGGGAGCAAAATGATGCCTAGATAGATGGTCTTTGAAAGGAATGAATTATTTAAACAGTCTTTAAAATTAATAATATATAGATTCATTGATGATCTGAAAGAAAAATTATTAAGGTTAGATGTTCAAGAATATATTCATGACCCATGAAACAGCTTTTGTTGTGTTTCACTAGTTAGACATCCCCATAATTGTTCAACTGTGGTTATTTTCACTGGAAAAACAAGCATATTTTCAAAATTAATGTAAGGCTTTTTTTTTTTGAGTTAGGGGTCTCACTCTGTCGCCCAGGCTGGAGTGCAGTGGTATGCTCATGACTACTGCAGCCTCAACCTGCTGGGTTCAGGTAATCTTTCCGCCTCAGCCTTCCAAGTAGCTGGAACTACAGGTGCAGGCCACCACGCTTGGCTAATTTTTTGTGATTTATTGTAGATATGAGATCTCATCAAGCTGCTCGGCTGGTCTTGAACCCCCGGCTTAGGCAGTCCATCACCTCAGTCTCCCAAAGTGCTGGGATTGCATACAGACTGAACCACCACGCCCAACCAGTAATGCTTCTTAAAAGGCAATATTCCTTTCCAAAAATTGAAATTTCAAACATCTGGGTTGCCCAAAGACATTGGAGCTAATTAGCTGTCCAAGGGAACAACAGCACTCTAAACCTTAGCTGAAAATGTACTATTCCTAAAGGAAACTTTAAGTCTCAGGGAACATCTGCATCTTCATAATGTCCGTATATAATAGGAAAGGAGGTAAAATAAATGTGTGCAAACTCATCTGTGATGAATATTTACAAAGACTGAATCCCCATTTCTAGTACATACTTACATAAATGGGCCTACCTCATGGGAAATAAAATTCGTATTTGGTTGATGACATAGAGTTTAAAGATACATAGTCTGAACTTGAGAAAGCAACACACCAGAACACAGGACAGCTTCAACTTGGATTCCAAGTAAACTTTATTGACTACAGAGTTTTTGAAACATGTTCATTGCTTGTGACACTACTTGATCTCAACTGGTTTCAGAAATCAAATTTTGCATAATGTCTAACTTTTTATGTACAAATCATGTTGCTCCCTAATTCACATATTTATTGATCACCTACTGTGTACTGAGTACTATTAAAGTGCTTTTTTATGCAAGAGTAAGCAAAATAGTCATGTGAGTTGCAAGAACATCTTCCTGAAGCAGTGCCCATGCAGCATGTTTCCAGTTCAGGGCTCAAGGAGTAATAAACACTCCCTTCTTCCCAAGGCATATTGAAAGTTTCAGCGTAAATGAGTTACGAAATAGACGCATTTGTGGCACTGGGCAAAACATGAAGTACGGAAAGAAAGCATTGATTGCCCCAAGATGAAAAAACAGGCAATGTGGAAGTGAAGGACCATATTAGTAAAATACCTCTTTTTGAGAATGAAATGAAACGGCCAGAGTGATTTATAGAAATTTCAAGAAATCTGAGTAACATCTAAATTAGAGAAGCAGGCCAGTAGCAATCCTTTCATTCATTCTGGTCAGTATTGTTCAGCTAATCCTTGCAAATGACAACTGGGTAAATGATGCAGCTTTTCTGTCACTGTTCAAATCAAAAAGAAGCTAAAGGGAATTTTTAAAAATATGATTTTCATCTAATACCTTGGTGATAAGGAACTATATTCCTTCGTTTTGAGTTATTGTATCCAAGTTTTTCTCCATAATGGATAAAATGACTTTGGTATTCTTTTGCAATATTACAGCATTGACCTCTTTTTTTAATCTTAAATCACAGAACTTGAATTAACAAGGACTTCAGGACTCTCCCTTTTCATCTTAGGGGCCCAAAATCCTAATTTCTTGAGTTTTTGGTTGGAAAGTTTTAAAGGATAAATCATTGTGTTTTGTCAGTGCTTACTCTTGAGTTTTCCTTACCTGTCTTTAACCTGGATTATTGGATTTGAACTCAAAGTCTGCATGCCAGAATACTGTATTCACACCTTTCAGTCAAGGAGGTGTTCAGTGTATGCGCCTTTGTAATGTAGTCTCAGCTCCGTGCAGGATCTAAGAGTTTGAGTGTCCTCTGTTTTGTCAGTATTTGGTTGCCTCTAGCAGAAGTTCGGCTTTTTTTCATGGAGGCTGTGCAGGCTGAACTCCAATGTAACTTTCAGCGTTAACTTGAAAGAGAATTCGTGGGAGGAAGTCTCCTTATAACCAGAAAAGGCAAACAAAACCTGGAAAAGAGCCAGAGATGATCAACTGTGGAGATGGGCTGTGCCTAGATAGTGGGTCCTCCTGAAGAATAACTTCAAACTTGTTTTTCCTGGTTCTTCAAGATCCAAAAGAGCTCAAGGGAATCAAGTGTGTACACACACACACACACACACACACACACACACACTGATTTTCATCTTAAGTAAAACCTAGAGGATGCCTTGGGGAGAAGAAGGATAAACCTGGCATTTGACTTTCAATGAATTTAAGTAAACTTTAAGTTAAGTAGCTTATTCTTTTTGAGAAGGGGGAATTTTTTTTCTTTTCTTTTTTTTAGAGTTTTGGGTTCACTTAACAATGTCGAATTGCCATGATTGTGATGTGGAGTTTGAGACATTTTGTGGGCTAAGAAATGTTTTTCTGTTGAACTGTGGCAGCTTTAGGGTTTAGGATTGTGCAACTGTATCTGTTAAGTGAAGTGGCACTTGGCTTCCTAAACACTATATTAAAAGACCAACTTGAAGCCTGGCTCGGTGGCTCAGCCTGTAACCCGCGCTTTGGGAGGCCGAGGTGAGTGGATTGCCTGAGCCCGTGGGTTCGAGACCCGCCTGGGCAACTTGGCAAGACCTCAGCTCTACAATAAATCAAAAAATCAGCCAGATGTGGTAGCGTGTGCCTGTAATTTCAGCTACTCGGAAAGCTGGGGCGGAAGGATTGCCGGAGCCCAGCAGGTCTAGGCTGCGGTGGCCGGGAGCGGCCACTGCACTCCAGTCTGGGCGACAGAGTGAGACTCCGACTCAAAAAAAAAAAAAAAAAAGACCGACTTGAGTCAACACAATTTTAAGTTCAATCAGATATCCTCTTTCTTAAATATCTAAAATTTAAATTAGCCCAATAAGAAAGCAGCACTTTAATGTTATCAAAATACCTGAAAATACTTTAGAACTATTTACACACAGCCTATCTCCTTCCCATGGAAAGTATAATACATGAAATTTTACATGTTTTGGGTCAGTTCTTTAAAAAAAAAATCAAAGTCAGGCTCCCCTTGGGTCCCTTCCCACTCTGGGAGCTTTTCTGTTCTCTCAATAAATCTGCTTTCTCAAAAAAAAAAAAAAATCGTAGTCGTTTTCAGATATGTAGAGCTTGGAAATCAAGCTTTGGTGGACTTTGGCCCTCAAAGTCGGCAATTTTTTCAGTTTAGGTTTTCAGGCAACAGCAGTTTGAAGACTTCTTCAGTAGTGACTCCAGTTTAACCTACATACAATCATTTGCACAAGTTTTAAATTAGATTCAGAATACTGGATTTGGTTACCCTTTTGTTAGGTAAGGAGATAGAGTCTAGGCTGGGAAGGACATGATAATTTATTCTCTGATAATAAAGTACTGATTAAAGACCAAGTGTGTTCTTGGAGGATTCACAAAATTTTCAGGTATCCATGAAAGATCTAGAGAACATGACAAATGAAACTAGAAACATAACTTTCAGCCGTAAGTGCTTTGACCAGTTTTTTCAAACCCTATCTTAATCCAGCGATCTGCATCACACCCTTCACCAGCGCTAAGAGAAGTCAGAATGAAAGAAACAACCTTATGCTGGTCTAGTTCACTTAAAATCTCTGAGCTCTTAGGCCTTAGCACTTTCACAAATAAACTGCCTTTTAGCTCCTTGTTTTTATGTTTATTCCTCACTTTTAGACTGTTCCTTTTGTTGGTCTTCTACAAACTACCTTCAGAGTTGAATGTATAATATTTCTGCACATGGACAAACTGTATTTTAATGGCTCATGTTGAATAAAGGCATACAGTTTTACTTTAATGACTGTGCCTTTTATTTTCCAAAGAAACCAGACACCATGCTGGATGATTTACACCTGCTCATTGTCTGTTCCTCTGTGCCTGATTACACGACTGTCCCAGCATCCCGACTAAAGTTGGGTACTGGCCGGGCTGGGTGGCTCAACCTGTAATCCCAGCACTTGGGGAGGCCGAGGCGTATGCATTACCTGAGCCCACAGGTTCAAGACCAGCCTGGGCAACTTGGCAAGACCGCATCTCTACAATAAATCAAAAAATTAGCTGACTGTGGTAGCGCACACCTGTAGTTCTAGCTACTTAGAAGGCTAAGGCAAAAGGATCACCCGAGCCCAGCAAGTCAGCTGGATGGTTGTGAGTGTGCTACTGCACTCCAGCCTGGGTGACAGAATGAGACTCCGACTCAAAAGTTGGGTACTATAACAAGTGCTAATCTCGTTGGTAAACATGAGATTACCAACCCTCTCAAAGGGGGTTTAAAAACTCAACTTGAGTCCGACAAAGTGTGTATCTTTTTATTTTTTGAGTTGGAGTCTCACTCTGTCACCCA
>NW_007250952.1:101487-103261 GCF_000164805.1 Carlito syrichta | reverse complement strand
TAGAGATGAGGTCTCGCCACGTTGCCCAGGCAGGTCTCGAACCCGCGGGCTCAGGCAATCCACTCACCTCAGCCTCCCAAAGGCACGGGATTACAGGCTGGAGCCACCGAGCCCAGAAAAAGGCTACAACTTGAAACAGCAATTGAAAAAATAATAGTAAAAATAAAAAGGAAACCCATACTACAAAGTTACAGTAATTAAAAAAAAACAAAACTGCAGTAGTGGCTTAAAAAGACAAAATTGCTCAGAAATAACTCCTTGCATATATGTGGCCAAATGACTTTCACTATGGATGCCAAGATCAGTCAACAGGAAAAGGACAGTCTTCAACAAATGGTGTTGGGAATATTTGATATCCACATGGAAAAGAATGAAGTTGGATCCTTGCCTAATACCACATACAAAAGTTAATTCAAAGGGGAAACAAATTATGAAGCTTGGAATAAACTGGGAAAAGCTTTGTATTGGATTTGACAACGATATTTTGGATATAAAGCCAAAGCATGATCAGCAAAAGAAAAACAGATAAACAATTTTAAAATTGTGCATCAAAGGAAATTATCACAGTAAAGAAGCAAACCCAGATAATCAGAGAATATATTTGAAAATCATCTGATAAATTTTCATTAAAGAGCTATAGCTCAAAGCAAAAATAGGCAAAGGACTTGAATTGCACAAAGAACCTTGCGCATTGCTAGTGGGAATGTTAAATTGTGTGACTTATGGATAACAGTATGGTGGTTCTTCAAAAAATTAAAATTCTATGGTCCAACAACTCCACTTCTGGGTGTATACCCAAAAGCAGTGAAGGCAGAGATGAACAGATTTGTACGCCAGTGTTCATGGCACTATTTAAATAGCTGTAAGGTGGAAGCGACTCTTATTTTCATTGACAGATGAATGGGTAAACAAAAGTAGTATATATGTACAATGGAATGTTATTCAGCCTTAAAAAGTAAGGAGATTTTGACACATGATATAACGGATAAACCTTGAAGACAGTATGCTAAGTGAAATAAGATACAAAAGGACAAGCACTGTATGATTCCATTTAAGTGAAATACCTAGAGTAGTCAAATTCTTAGAAAGAATAATGGTTATCGGGGCTGGAGGGGTAGGGAAAGAATTGGGGAGTTAATGTTTAATGAGTACAGACCTTATGTTGGGAAAGATGAAAAAAGTCTGGATGGAGGTGATAGTTGCACCACATTGTGAGTGTACCTAATGCCACGGTACACTTAAAAATGGTTCACATCGCCAGGCTCGGTGGCTCAGCCTGTAATCCCGTGCCTTTGGGAGGCTGAGGTGAGTGGATTGCCCGAGCCCGCAGGTTCGAGACCTGCCCGGGCAGGCAAGACCTCATCTCTACAATAAAATAAAAAAATTAGCCGGGCGTGGTGGCGCGCGCCTGTAATTACGGTTACTGGGAAGGCTGAGGCGGAAGGATCGCCAGAGCCCAGCGGGTCGAGGCTGCGGTGGCCGGGAGCGGCCACTGCACTCCAGTCTGGGCGACAGAGTGAGACTCCAACTAAAAAAAAAAAAAAACCAAAAAACAAAAAATGGTTTGAATCGTACATTTTTTGTGTATTTTCCCACAATTTAAAAAAGGAATTCCAAAGTGGACCGAGAAATTAAACTTGTATTTTCTTTGAACAAACAAGTTTACATTAAAAGGGTTTTAGCCGGGCTCGGTGGCTCAGCCTGTAATCCCGCACCTTGGGAGGCTGTGGTGAGTGGATTGCCTGAGCCCGCGGGTTCGAGACCCGCCTGAGCA
>NW_007250952.1:92876-101467 GCF_000164805.1 Carlito syrichta | reverse complement strand
TCTGGGCGACAGAGTGAGACTCCAACTCTAAATAAATAAATAAATAAATAAATAAATAAAGGGTTTTGTTTAAGGAAGTAAAGGACATAGGGTCCACCCGTAGAATTAATAATGCTAGAAGCAGCCATGTATCATTGAAGGGATCCAAGACTCTTGGAGGCCACTCTGTGTGATGACCAGGAAAAGTGTCATCGGACCTAAGAAGCTGCAGCTGAGAATGGAAGCAGCCACAATGACTAGGACGGCCAGGAACCCAGAATATGGGATTGGACCTAAAAATGAAGATACAGATTACCAGGATATCATAGGAATTGATGACAACAAAGAGCAAGCATCTTTTTTTTTTTTGAGTTGGACTCTCACTCCGTCGCCAGGCTACACTTACAGCCACCCTAGTGTCAACCTGCTGGCCTCCAGCAATCCTTCCACCTCAGCCTTGTAAATAGTCAGAACCACAGGCGCACACTACTTTTTGATTTATTGTAGAGATGAGGTCTTGCCAGCTTGCCCAGGCTGGTCTCAAATCCCTGGACTCAGGAGTCCTCATGCCTCGGCCTCTCAAAGTGCTGGGATTACAGGCTTGAGCCACCACACCCGGCTCCAACTGATTTTTGACAGAGGTGCAAAAGCAATCCAATGACTGAAGAATAGTCTGTTTTTTGGGTTTTTTTTGAGTCGGAGTCTCACTGTCACCTAAGCTGGAGTGCAGTGGCATGCTCACAGCCACCGCGGCCTCAACCTGCTGGACTCGTGATCCTTCCGCCTCAGCCTTCCAAATAGCTAGAACCACAGGCATGAGCATCATGCTCGGCTAATTTTTTGATTAATTGTAGAGACGAGGTCTTGCCATGTTGCTCAGGCTGGTCTTGAACCCCTGAGCTCAGGCAATCCTCTCACCGCCACCTCCCAAAGTGCAGCATTTAGTATTTCATATGAAGTCTGGTGTTACCTGTCCGGTGTCAGACTGAGGCAGTTCTGTTCTATTGCCTGCTGAGAGTTTTGTTGTTTTTTTAATCAGGAAGGGATGCTGACTTTTGTCAACTGCTTTTTTTCTGCATCTATGAACATGATATGGGTTGACTTTTTCAGTCTGCTAATATGATGTATTACATTGATTGACTTCAAAATATTAAACCAACTTTGGACTCACTGATTTTCTGTATTCAGTATTCTAATGATTTTCGACTCAGATACTTATGTTTTCTTGATTTTGCTTACTTTTAAGCTTAATTTGTTCTTTGCCAATTGTTTAATTTGGAAGCAGATGTGATTAATTGGACACCTTCCTTCTTTTCTAGTATAGGTGTTTAGTACTATAAATTTCCCCCTAAGTGCTGCTAAGTCTGATATGTTGTTGGTTCACTTCTCTTCCGTTCAAAGTATGTTCTAAGTTTCGTTTTAAAGTGGTTTATTAGGATGCACAGATTATTTTTAATGTGTTAAATGTCAACCCCTGAGTACCTATCATTTCACTATGTATGAAGGAAGAGGGAGTTTATATATAAACACTAATTTTTTTTTTTTGAGTTGGAGTCTCAGTCTGTTGTCCAGGCTGGAGTGCAGTGGCACGCTCGCGGCCACTGCAGCCTCAACCTACTGGGCTCCAGTGATCCTTCCACCTTCACCTTCCAAGTAACTGGAACTACAGATTCACACCGCTATTCCCAGCTAACTTTTGTGGTTTATTGTGGAGACGAGGTTTCACCAAGTTGCCCAGACTGGTCTCGAACCCCTGAGCTCAGGCAATCCTCTCGCCTTTACCTCCCAAAGTGCTGAGCCACTGCACCTGACCTAAACACTAATCTTGAGAAAAAGCATTTGTGTGATTGAATCATGAATAACTAGTGCTTTTTTTCTCGTAACACCATTTAGGAGAATGACAATGACTATTCCATTTGAGAATGTTCTGGAAAATGAACAAAGTGAGCCTGTCACTTAAAAACAATTGACAGAATTTGCTAATCACGAGACAGTTTGAGCTTTAAGTAAAAAATTTTTGGAAAATGTATACCACCATGAGCTTGACAGCTTCCCAAAATATGATTGTAAGAACTCAAATATAGGCTGGGAGTGATGACTCAAGCCTGTAATCCCAGCACTTTGAGAGGCTGAGGCAAAAGGATTGCCTGAGCTCACGGGTTCGAGACCAGCCTGGGCAACATGGTGAGACCTCATCTCTACAATAAATCAAAAAATTAGCCAGGCATGGTAGCACTCGCCTGTAGTTCCGTCTACTTGGAAGGCTGAGGTGAAAGGATTACTGGAGCCTAGCAGGTGGAGGCTGCAGTGACTGTGAGTGTGCCACTGTACTCCAGCCTGGGCGACAGAATGAGACTCTGACTTAAAAAAAAAAAGAACTCAAGTATAAAATAGTTTAAATTTTTAAAAAAGACTGAGAAATAAAAAAAAATAGGAAGATTATACGCACACATTTGATATTGTATAATGAATTTGAAAAACACCCTAGATAAACAAGTTCTGTAGACACTCAGTCTGCCTTCTTGAGACCAAAAGCTTTGAGACTCCTGCTTCACTAGTTGTGGGTCACAGGGTGTTCTCAGGCTGACCCCTGCCCCACTGCTTGGGCCCCTCCCTAAGCCACTGCTACTCTTTCAATCCCATGCCACAGTTTCTGAGACTTGTCATTAGTACCTCCACACTCAGTGCAGGGAACCGGGACACCAGCCTTGATATTCTTAGAACACCTCATACTTGTCTGCATGTTTCACTGTTACGGTTTTGACCCTACGATGAGGCTAGAGCCCCGCATTCGGATTCTTGCTCTTCTCTTTCTTGTGGTGGTGGGAGGTCTTTCTCCTCCATGTGTGGCACGAATCTAAGCTTCCTACTCTCTGTGCTAATTTATTCTGTGGCCAGCCCTCTGAGAGGCTTTGTTTCTTTTTATGCAGAAATTCAGCTTTATGATTTATGAGAAATGCCTCTTTCTGTCTCCAAAAAGCTTTCAAGATTATTGTTTCACTATGGACTTTTCTTTGAGTCGGGATCTCTGTCACCTAGGCAGTAGTACAGTGGCATGGCTCATTGCAGGCTTGACCTCCTAGGCTCAGGCGACCCTTCTGCTTCAGCCTCCCAAGCAGCTGGGACTATGGGCATGTACCACCACTCCCAGCTAATGTTTTTGTAAAGATGAGGTCTCACTATGTTGCCTATACTGATCTTGAACTCCTGAGCTCAAGCAAGCATCCCACCTTGGCCTTCCAGAGTACTGGGGTTACAGGTGTGAGTCACTGCATTCAGCCTCACTATGAACTTTTGAGAGTCTAATGTGAATTCCAAAACTGAGCCATAACTTCCTTTATTTAGCCCATGTTCATTGTTCTCTTTCCTGAGACCTTAAGCTTCAACCTCATTGTTTGATTGAAAGGCTTGCCGGTTGGAGGGTGAATTACTGTGAAGGGAAAATACATTATTATCTCATAGCTGAATTGCAGATGTCAATGAAGTTGAAAGAAAAGTTTAAGCCGGGTGCGGTGCTCACACCTGTAATCCCAGCACTTTGGGAGGCAGAGGTGAAAGGATTGTCTGAGCTCAGGGGTTCAAGACCAGCCTGAGCAATTTGGTGAACCCTCGTCTCTACAATAAATCAAAAAACTTAGCCAGGCGTGGTGGTATGCATTTGTAGTTCCACCTACTTGGAAGGCTGAGGTGGAAGGATCGCCTGAGCCCAGCAGGTCGAGGCTGCAGTGGCCATGAGCGTGCCACTGCACTCCAGCCTGGGTGACAGAGTGAGACTCTGACTCAAAAAAAAGAAAAGAAAAGAAAAGTTTAAAACACTGAGGGTTGTGATACTAAATGATAAGTCCATGTGTGTGCTGTAACTGGAGTTTGATGACAGGGATATAAGTAGGAGAGAAAAAAACTTCATATATTTCTATCTTTTTTTAGTTCTGCATAATAGAATATATGTGTTGCATATATATTGAGTTCAATAGAATTCTTCATTTGCAATTTAAAAATTATTTTACACCTGGTAGAGGAAACAAGAAGAAAAAACTTTCTTTAAAAGACTTCTCAGAAGCTGGGCTCGGTGGCTCAGCCTGTAATCCCGCGCCTTGGGAGGCTGAGGTGAATGGATTGCCTGAGCCCATGGGTTCGAGACCCACCTGGGCAACTTGGCGAAACTTCATCTCTACAATAAACCAAAAATCAGCCAGGCGTGGTAGCGCGCGCCTGTAGTTCCAGCTACTTGGAAGGCTGAGGCGGAAGGATCGCCGGAGCCCAGCAGGTCGAGGCTGTGGTGGCCGGGAGCGGCCACTGCACTCCAGTCTGGGCGACAGAGTGAGACTCCAACTCAAAAAAAAAAAAAGACTTCTATACTCTAAACACGTATCAATTTATTTGCAAATATGTATATTTAGGCAATTCAATATACGCTTCCTGTGGTCTGAATGTGTCCCCCCACAAATCATGTGTTGGAAACTTAATCCCTAATACAACAATATTGGGAAGTGGGGCCAAATTTTGTGATGTGTTTAGGTCAGGAGGGCTCCACTCCCATGAATGGATTAATGCTACTTTATTATTTCTTTAAAAGGAGGCTGGGTGCAGTGGCTCACACCTGTAATCCCAGTGTTTGGGGGGCTGAAGCAAGAGAATCACTTGAGGCCAGGAGTTAGAGACCAACCTGGGCAACACCGAGACCCCAACTCCTTAAAAATCTTTAAAAATTAACTGGTGTGGTGGTGTGTACCTTGTAGCCCCAACTACTTGGTAGACTGAGGCAGAAAGATCACTTGACCCCAGGAGTTTAAGAATACAGTGACCTATGGTCACACCATGGCACTCCAGTTTGGGTGACAGAGTAAACCCTTGTCTTTTTTTTTTCTTTTTAAAGCTTGAGAAGTGACCAGGCTCAGTGGCTGAGTCTGGAATCCCAGCACTTTGGGAGGCCAAGGCAAGTGGATTGCCTGAGCCCGCGGGTTCGAGACCAGCAAGGTAACATGATGAGACCTTGTCTCTACCATAAATAAAAAATTAGCTGGGCGTGGTAGTACATGTCTGTAGTTCTGGCTACTTGGAAGGCTGAGGTGGAAGGCTCTCCGGAGCCCAATGGGGCGACGCTGGGTGGCCATGAGTGTGCCACTGTACTCCAGCCTGGGCAGTAGAGTGAGACTCCAACTCAAAAAAAAAGAAAAGCTTGAGAAACAGCTGTGCTCTCAACTGCCCTTCCACCTTCCACCATGTAAGGATGCAGCAAGTGGCCCACATCAGATGCTGGTGCCTTGATCTTGGACTTCTGAGACCCCAGGACTGGGAAAAATAAATTGTTCTTTTCAAATCACCCAGTCTCAGGTATTTTGTTATACAACACAAAATGTTCTAACACAACGCCGTGTCTCTTCTGTTTCCTAAATCAATACTTCTCTGTTTGTTTATTTGTTTTCTCTGAGTTGGAGTCTCACTCTGTCGCCCAGGCCGGAGTGCAGTGGCACACTCACGGCCACCCCAGCGTCACCCAGGCTAGAGTGTAGCGGCATACACCGTAGCCTCAATCTGCTGGGTTCAGGAGATCCTTCTGCCTCCGCCTTCCAAGTAGCCGGGACTACAGGCATGTGCTACCAATACCCAGGTAATTTTTAAAAAAATTTATTGTAGAGATGTGATCTCACTAAGTTTCCTGGGCTGGTCTCGAACCCGTGTGCTCAAGCAATCCACTTGCCTCGGCCTCCCAAAGCACTGGGATTACAGGCTGAGCCACTGAGCCCAGCCACTTCTCTGTTTTGATTGCAAATAGTAATACTAGCAACCAAACATTTATTGAACATTGACTGTGTGCTTGAGGAAACAGTGGTCTCAGGAGGAAGGAAGAGAAAATGACAAACTTTCTTCATACTGTTACAGAGCCTCACCTGCCGAGGTAACGTGGGCACCCGTCCTTTGAGAAGAGGGAAATCTGGGCATTTTTGTTATTTATAGAAATTTCTGTTACTTCTGTCATTCTGTTGTTTATGTCCACCTCCATTTGTATCACACATACAATTCACAAAGCACAAGGCAAACATCACATTTTATCCTCACTACTTTCCGGTGAGGAGATTATCATGCCAATTGAACATATCAAACACGGAAGCTCAGAGAGGACCAAGGGTCCTCAGTCCACAGCTAGTCGATGGCAGAGTTGGGGGTTGAACCCCATTTCCTGGCTTCTGGACTCCATTTGAGCTGTCCACTCCCACCTCCCTTCTGAGAAGGGGTGAGTGCCCCTGCTGTGGCTATGGCTGGCCTGCCACGCATAGTTCCCTTTCTGGCACAACCATGGTGGAGGGAGGGTAGAGAGGGTGTGGGGTGGCACCCTTGCTCCTCCAGGGAGATAAAGCTCTGCAATTAGACTAAATATATAGTCTGGGAGAGGCTGCACCTCATTTGGACTAATTATCCTGTCACCCGTCAGAAGAACAAAGAGTGAAGGATGTTCAAGCCTCATCAATTCCATTCCTCTCACCAGCGTGGGCCTCTGTCTAATCGCCCCCACACCCCCAGGCCTGGAGATAAATGGTAGCAGAGCAGACATGCTGGCTGGCTGGGAAACATCTGGGCTGCCCAGAAGGATCGTGGCGATGATCCTGCTTCAATGGCCAGCACAACTCCATTGGAATTGGAGGGAGGCCGGCCTGGCAAGAGCTCCCTCTGTCCCAGCAATGCCCTGATGAGAGACCGGAAGAGGAAAAAGCCATCTGCAGATGGCGATCAACCCTGCCGACAGTCCATTACAGAATGTGCTGATAACCTATCTTGCAAAGGTCTTCTTGTTCTTCCATCTAATACACACTTATGAAGGACGTATGATGTTGATGGCATGTGGACAGTTTATTAAATCTTATGTTTTAAGGAAGCCAGCGTAAACTTCCACTGGCTCCCTAAGAGCTGAACTCAAAACCAAAGCTAGAGAAATTCAAGAGAAGAAAATGCACTTTGGTCACGACATGTGCTGAAGCCATCAAGGTTTGGGGTAAAGAGGAGTTTCATTATGGAAGGCCAATGCAGGGTAAGTGGAAGCAATAAAATATTGTTTTGGGAGCTTTTATTAAATTCTTTATTTCCACTCTCACCACTCCTATTCAAGCTTATATTAAATTCTTGCTTATTTTAGGTAAGTGCTGTAGAGCACTTGGCATCAGCCCATAAGAAAATTTTTAAGGAGAATCAGCTAGGCATGATGGCTCACGCCTATGATCCCAGCACTTTGGGAGGCAAAGGTGAGAGGATTGCCTGAGCCCAGGGGTTCGAGACCAGCCCGGGCAAATTGGTGAGACCTCATCTCTACAATAAAGAAAAAAATTAACTGGGCATGGTGGCATGCACCTGTAGTTCCAGCTACTTGAAAGGCTGAGGCAGAAAAATCGCCTGAGCCCAGCAGGTTGAGGCTGCAGTGGCCGTGATCGTGCCACTGTACTCCAGCCTGGGCAACAAGAGTGAGACTGACTCGAAGAAGAAGAGGAGGAGGAGGAGGAGAAGGAAGAAGAAAGAAGAAGACTGATGCTTAATAGAACACAAAACGCTGTTAACCACAAGCATTACAAACAATTCTGATTAATTTGTTACTTTCCATTGTGGATGACTTTATTATCTGCAGGTGGGCTCAGAAGTTGTCATATCTGAAACAAGACTATAATAGCACACTCCACATCTGCAACAAATTCTAAGTAAAAGACTGCATTGGAAATAAATGTTTTGCACATTTCAGATCAGATGTTGCACATTTTCAACTCAAATCTCATTTCTAAGAAGAGGGATGTAGCTTGTTCTGCCAATGAGGCATGTGATACAGAGTTTAAAAGCTTCCCGTCGCAGTTTGACTCACCATCCACCCAGAGCAGAGACATGATTCATGCATCTTGTGTCTGGCACTATCCGTGGCTAGCTAAGCTTCAGCACCGACAACAATAACAGTACATATGTACAAAAAATCCCCACGATAAGGCGAATGAACATGCTGAAATAGTCATGAGTGTCACATGCACCTCCTAGTTTCCCTTCAGAGGGAATGCTGTTTCAAGACAGGCTTCTGCTGTGAAACAGGAGCTCCCACTTCTACCCAGAAGCCAGAAGAAAGGGAAGTAGGTTGGAATCTAATGCAATGCTTCTGGAAAGCAGTGTGTGAGGCAACGAAGTAAGTTGGGGGCGGGAGGAGCCAGGTTCTTGAAGCCAACCAAGGTTAGGACCTGGCCATTCTCATTTTCACTGAGGTGCACATTCTCAATCTCTCATTCTCTCTCTCTCCTTGTCTCCTTCTCTTTCTCTCTCTCTCCTCCCTTCTTCTTTCTCCCTCTCTCCCCCCTTTTTCTCTCTCCCCTCCTCCCCATCCCTGATTTCATTATATTTCACCACACTCTTCCTCATCCTCTGCTTTGTCCAAAATCTGATTTTCCAGCAGATCAAACCCCAGTCACTGGAAGTCTGTGCTGTCCTAAAGACCAAATTGGATTAATTATGCTCAAACAGGCTTTTAAAACACTTTAGAGAGAAAGAAAAAAAGCCAAATGAACTGAAAACTTAGGTCCAGTGACCTTGAGATGATTTGGCTCATTTCCACATCTTGGTACAGTTTTCTTTCTTTTTTTTTTTTTTTT
>NW_007250952.1:80627-92809 GCF_000164805.1 Carlito syrichta | reverse complement strand
CGGCCACCGCAGCCTCGACCTGCTGGGCTCCGGCGATCCTTTCGCCTCAGCCTTCCGAGTAGCTGGAACTACAGGCGTGCGCTACCCTGCCTGGCTGATTTTTGATTTATTGTAGAGAAGAGGTCTCACCAAGTTACCCAGGCAGGTCTCAAACCCACGGGCTCAGGCAATCCACTCACCTCAGCCTCCCAAAGGCACAGGATTACAGGCTGAGCCACCGAGCCTGGCTGGTACAGTTTCCAATGTACAGAAAAGGCAAGATCTTTTCCAGGAGCTTTTTGTTGGAACTACTTATTTATATAAGAGAACTAGCTAAATATAATCCCCACCAAATGAATGAAGTTAGAGTGGTGAACACTTAGAATCCAGGTCCATTCTTTCTGGCCCAGAAGAATGTGTTTCTGAATCAAGCAGTTAGAAGCGCTTCACCCACTCTCAAACATGGGCAAGTGTCACAGAACATGGAACAGAAGGGCCCATTTTCTAAGACTTTTAAGGGTGAAGTATGATTCTCTCCCTTTGCAGTCAAAAATAAATGAATGTGCACTGCCAAGTACCTGCTAGACCGTGGTTTCTAAGCATTGGCACTATGGAAATTTTGAGTTAGGTAAGTCTTTGTTATAGGGGCTGTCCTGGGCATTGTAGAATGTTTAACTGTATCCCTGGCCGCCATCCACCAGATGCCAGGAGCATACACACATGGGTTCAAGGCCGCACACACATGCATAAACTTATAACAACAAAGAAATGTCTACAGACATTACCAAATGTCCCTGGGAGATAAAACCATCCCCTGCTGAGAACCACTGCTTTAGAGGAGGGAATGGTATATTCTCTTCCAAAATATACATGTAAGAGCCTAAGTGTTGTAAAGTATTTAGAAAAGATGGTGTTTTAGAAAAACTATGATGATAGCTTAACCTTTGTCACTTCCAGGACACTTTTCCAAGCTCTTATTTTTTTGCTAAAGTGTATGCTTCAAAAGGACAGGAACAGCATGTATTTTATTTACTGCTATAGCCATAAGACCCAGCATAGTGCACAAGGCATAGCAGATGCTTAAAAACATTTGTGGAATTGTTGCCATTTAATGAGTAAATACTGCATGCCAAACACTGGGGCACATTTCTATTTCATCCTTAATCCTTATGACAACGCTACTAGGACAGACATTAGAATAGAACCCCAATAAAGCAATTCAGACATCACATCATTTGTATTGGATTCCCAGTGCCTTTCCTGCCCCTGGCTTCGGTGGGAATGAGCTACAATTCCTACAATAATAGGGGGACACCCCGGGGAGGCGGGAGGCAGAGAGTCAGATCCATGTCCTTAGGCATCCCTCAGCCAAATTTCCCTGGATCCAAAAGACACAACAGGACCAGGAGGTCCCTGGAATTACTGCCGCTGTCCTGGGAACTTGAGCCAGCCACACAGCCTGTACTTGGCCCTGTCAATATTTAAACCAGAGTAAACAATGCCCAGGTGGACCAAACCATAACTGGACTGGAGAGGATGTGGCTCATGTAACCGGAACCCTGGAAACCCAAGTCAGGTCAGTTACTTCTCAATAATGTGCGCTTTCATTTGATGAGATCAACCTCTTCTGGCCCACGCCTCACCCTGTAGTGAGACTTTATCGTATTATCTCTATGGTACAAATGAGGAAACAGATGCCCCACGGGGCTGCATGACTTATTCAAACCACAACCACGATGGGGTCCCCCGAGATCTGAGTACAAGCTGACTCCAAGCTCTTTCCTAACACATCCTCGAGAGCAGAGCTGGTGATTGCTGTTCCTGCATTCCATGTGTTCTAGTTTCCTGAATGGTTTTAAGTGGGGTCATATTCTCCACTGTGGGGGCTCGAGAGGGGCAGATGAACAGGACCTGGTTTGGAGCCAACAGCCCCTAAGCTATGCCAAGCTGGCGTGCAGCAGGAATGCCAGGATGCGTGGCAGGCAGGACCGGACTGGCCTGGTAAGAATAGGCAGAGGCAAAACATGCAGGCATCTCTTACAGGGTAGAACAAGATGGGGCAGGACCCGAGCTCCGGTGTTGGCTCACCACTCCTGCATAGACGGGACCACTGAGCAGATCGCTGCCTCCCCGAGAGGCATGAGCAGGATGCCTGGTGTCAGACACACCGGGGGAATTGGCAGGCTGCCCAGACCCCACCAGGGGAAGGCGTGGTGTTGGGAAGCATGCGTGTCAAATTACACACACGTAGGAAGGTTTGTGGGGCAGAAAGCTAGCCAGGTACAGGAGAAGGCCCGTGTTCCTTAGGCATACTTTTTATATCACAAGGGTCTTTCGCTCTTTTTTTTTGAGTTGGGAGTCTAATTCTGTTGCCTAGGCTGGAGCACAGTGGCACACTCATGGCCACCCCAGCATCCATCTGCTGGGGTCAGGCAATCCTTCCGCCTCAGCCTTCCAAGTAGCCATAAATACAAGTGCGAGCTACCACGCTGGCTAATTTTTGATTTGTTGTAGAGACGAGGTCTTGCCAAGTTGCCTGGACTGGTCTCGAACCCGCAGTTTCAGGCAATCCACTCACCTTGGTCTCCCAAAGTGCTGGGATTACAGGCTGAGCCACTGAGCCTGGCCAGGTCTTTCATTTTTTAAGAAATGTTACTCTTGGGCAGTTGTGTGGTCACCAATCTGGTTGGGTTTTTTGTTTTGTTTTGAGTCAGTGTCTCACTCTGTGGCTCAGGCTGGAGTGCAGTGGCACAATGTCTCCCACTGCAGACTCTACCTGCTGGGCTCAGGTGATCCTTCCGCTTCAGCCTTCTACCAGTCTGGTTGTTGGCGTGAGTTGGAGCACAGACCAGGAGTCCAGCTGGCCAGGGAAACCGAACACTCAACAAATCTAGCAGATGTGGTCAAAACCAAGATGCTTTTATCAGAAGAGGAGCCTTAGGACACAGGGACACCATTTCCCTTAACCCAGCAAACAACTACAAGGGGAAGCCAGCCCTGCTTTGGGAGCTATAAACGGAACCAAAAGAAACAGAACAGAAACAAGTCTAAGTAAGCAGGTTGTGTAGACCTTCCCAGCCAGACGTGAGCCTAAGTGGGTGGCTGGCCAAGCCAGTAGGGCCTACTTGATGTGAAGAGATCAGAGTGGCAGATGGCAATGGCATGAGACGGGGTCCCTGCACCCCTCCATCTAGGTAGAACAGTTGTTTAAGACAGAGGCGATACCCTGGTCTGACAGTATCCACAGCCTTCAGCCCAAACTCGGTTCTTCTTAATTCTACAGGGAAAATTATGAGCACATGTAGTGATTCCAGGCCTTCCCTTCAGAAGGCGAACTCATGTCATATATTACACATGAAAATGATTTTCTATTATTTCCTTAATCAAATTCTGTTGCTGCAGAGGAACTCAGGTGCTAGGTCCTTCGTTCTCATTTCTTTTTTTTTTCTCACTCCATTGCCCAGGCTGGCTGGAGTGCACTCACAGCCACCCCAGCGTCAACCTGCTGGACTCAGGCGATCCTTCCACCTCAGTCTTCCAAGTAGCCACAACTACGGGTGCGTGCTACCATGTCCGGCTAATTTTTTGATTTATTGTAGAGACGAGGTCTCGCCAAGTTGCCCGGGCTGGTCTTGAACCCATGGGCTCAAGCAATTCACTCGCCTCGGCCTCCCAAAGTGCTGGAATTACAGGCTGAGACATGGAGCCTGGTCTCATTTCTTTTTTAATGCATGGAAAATTAGCAGTGTATCTTTTTAAAAAGTGTATTCAGGCCAGGCGCAGAGGCTCAAGCCTGTAGTCCCAGTACTTTGGGAGGCTAAGAGCATGATTGTGGCTTACAGCAGCCTCAATCTCCTGAGCTCAGGCGATCCTTCTGCCTCAGCCTCCCGAATAACTGGGACTACAGGCATGCCACCATGCCTGGCTAATTTTTTGATTTTTTTTTTTTTTTTTTGTAGAGACGAGGTCTCACTATGCTGCCCAGGCTGGTCTCGAATTCCTGCGCACAAGCAATCCGCCTACCTTGGCCTTCTGAGGTGTTGGGATTACAGGCGTGAGCCACTGCACCTGGCCCTTTTCTGTGCTTTGAAGGAGGTATGGGAATTTCACAGAGAAGAAAGGGGTACACGTTCCAGGCAGAGGAGAAAAAACAAGACAATGAATTGTTTAGTAGCATGCAGTGCTACATACTTAATTCCCTTCTCTACCTGATAGTGCTTATGCCCCTCCTGTGGCTCAATTTTAAAAAGACAGTAAACTTTATGGAGAGAGAGTGTGGGTGGGAGTCATGCACAAAGCACCGTGGAAGCCAGAACTAGGGAATGTGACTAAGGGACAGTTTCCGTCTAAACGCAGAATTACTGGTCACAAACTAGCTGCCACTCAGCCTCCGTTTATTTCTTCTGACTATTCCAAAGTCATTATTTAAGTCCTATTCCCTATGAATATACAACCCGATGACAGTGGAATATTTCTCCCTGGACCACTACATAACTGTTCAGAAATGTATTTTATAAATTATGAATATAAGAAATTTTACAGAAAAAGTACATATATGTCTGTCTTATTTGTAGCATTCTAACTCTTCTGGATTTTGTCAATGTGCACTTTACAAGATTGAAATCAGTGCAAGCCTGTTATTAATTTCCTGCTTTCTTTTCTTTTTGTTGAGGGGTAGGGATCAGGGTCTCACTCTGTCGTCCAGGCTAGAGTCCAGTGGCATGCTCATGGTTCACTGAACCCTCGACCTCATAGGCTCGGGTGATCCTTCCACCTCAGCCTCCCAAGTAGCTAGGACTATAGTGCGTGCCACCATGCCCAGCTTTTTTTTTTTTTGTAATATTAGAAAAAAGGTCTTGCTATGTTGCCCAGGCTGATCTTGCACTCCTAGGCTCAAGCAATCCTCCTGCCTCTGCCTCCCAAAGTGCTGGGATTACAGGTGTGAGCCACCGCGCCCACCCAGCCTTCCTGCTTTCTTAAAATTGTGGTAGATTTTTTTTTTTGAGTCGGAGTCTCATCTGTCACCCAGGTTGGAGCGCTGTGGCACACTCATAGCCACCCAGTGTCGACCTGCTGGGCTCCAGTGACCCTTCTGCCTCAGCCTTCCAAGCAGCTGAAACTACAGGCGCGCACTACCATGCCCGGCTAATTTTTGATTTGTTGTAGAGACGAGGTCTCTCCGTGTTGCCTGGGTTGGTCTTGGACCCGCGGGCTCAGGCGATCCACTTGCCTTGATCTCCCAAAGTGTTGGGATTACAAGTGTGAGCCACCGCACCCAACCTTCCTGCTTTATTAAAATTGTAGTAGATATGTTTGAAGAGCCTGCTCAAACTAAACTGTTCTTTCAAAACCTCTGCCCTCACCACCAGCACATATTGCTAGCCAAAACAGTGTGCCTGTGCTACTGTGTTGCCACATGACCCAGCCCTCCTTCTGAATCAGGCTCGCCCTGCAAATAGAAGTCCTTAAACTGTAAACCCCTGTAAACTAAAGGCAGTGATTAGCTGTCATGGGCCAGGAGCATTGTAGAGCCTTCAGAGGAAAGGAGGAAGCGAAACAGAGGAGCAGAGAGACACAAAGGAGCCAGAGACCCCCACTTGGATGCAGTGCCTTGTCCTTGATAATGACCCAGGTCCACGCCTCAGTCCTAGAGACCTGGGCTATTTGTTGCTCTCGGGAGCCATAAGATGTCTCTGCATCCTCATAGTAAATTTTCCCGACGGACTCAGTGGCTCAGCCTGTAATCCTGCGCCTTTGGGAGGCTGAGGTGAGTGGATTGCCTGAGCCCGCGGGTTCGAGACCCGCCTGGGCAGCGAGACCTCATCTCTACAATAAATCAAAAAATCAGCCGGGCGTGGTAGCGCACGCCTGTAGTTCCAGCTACTCGGAAGGCTGAGGCGGAAGGATCGCCGGAGCCCAGCAGGTCGAGGCTGTGGTGGCCGGGAGCAGCCACTGCACTCCAGTCTGGGCGACAGAGTGAGACTCCAACTCAAAAAAAAAAAAAAAAATTTTCCTTCCGCTTGAGCTAGTTGACTGGAATTCCGTCCTCAAAGGAAGCAATCCCTAACCAAGACAAATCACATTGCCTGTGTCAACACAGTCCACATACTTGTCATTTTTAATGGGTAAGTGGCCATTCCTTAATGTTAATGTATCATAGCTTGCTTCACAATGACTTGAATCCTTTCCAGTTTTTAGTGCTTATTGATAGAGCCACAGTGAACACCTGTAACATTAGTTTCTCCTCCTTATAGAAAGTGTGCTGCGTTTAGAGCTCTTGTTATACTGTTGCCAGATTCGTCTCTGGTGACGGTGGCACCAGCCATGTTTTGGGGCATCTGTTTTCCCACAGCCCCAGCTAAACTGGATGTTAGTTTTATTTATTTGGGTTTGCGTAATGGTACCATAGAAGCGTTTAATTGGTATTTTAAAACTGCTAATGAGGTTTTAAGGGGATTAAACTAAATAATGTGTGCAAAGATCTGTCACATAGTAAGCTATTATTATTATTAACAGTTACTGAGTAAGACGATAGATACTGTAATAACCTCATATATTTGTGGTTTTTCTTATGTATTTGTGCTGAGGGATTATTTTTCTTTTTATTCACATGGTATCTTCTTCTCAGTCTTGCTTGAGCTTTCTTTGTGTTTTTTGATTACTAATTAAATCTCTTTACTTTTTTTTTTTCTGAGTTGTAGTCTCAATCTGTCACCCAGGAGGCTGGAGTGCAGTGGCATGCTCATGGCCACCACAGTCTCAACCTGCGGGGCTCAGGCAATCCCTCTGCCTCAGTCTTTCAAGTAGCAGGAACTATGGGCCCCTGCTACCGTGCCCAGCTAGTTTTTTTTTAATTTATTGTAGAGATGAGGTCTTGCCAAGTTGCCCGGGCTGGTCTCGAACCCCTGAGCTCAGGCAATCCTCTCACCTCGGCCTCCCAAAATACTGGAATTACAGGCTTGAGCCACCTCACCCGGCCAAAACTCTGTACTTACTATAGGTCTCTTTAGATCTTTCTTCCTTTCTTTATTTTGAGTCAGGGTCTCTGTTGCCTAGACAGGAGTGTAGTGGCATGATCATAACCCACTATAGTCTTGACCTCCTGGGCTCAGGCGATCCTTCTGTCTCAGCCTCCTGAGTAGCTGGGACTATAGGTGTGCACAACCACACCTAGCTAACTTTTAAATTTTTTGTAGAGATGAGTTTTCACTATGTTGCTCAGGCTAATCTTGAACTCCTGGGCTCAAATAACCTTCCTGCCTTGGCCCCCAAAGTCCTGGAATTACAGGCAAAACCACTGCGCCCAGCCTCGATATTTTATTTATTTATTTATTTATCTATTTATTTTTGAGTTGGAGTCTCACTCTGTCGCCCAGACTGGAGTGCAGTGTCCGCTCCCGGCCACCACAGCCTCGACCTGCTGGGCTCCGGCGATCCTTCCGCCTCAGCCTTCCAAGTAGCTGGAACTACAGATGCGCGCTACTACGCCCAGTAATTTTTTTTTTTTTTTTTTTTATTTATTGTAGAGATGAGGTCTCGCCAAGTTGCCCAGGCAGGTCTCGAACCTGCAGGCTTAGGCAATCCACTAACCTCAGCCTTCCAAAGCACAGGATTACAGGCTGAGCCACTGAGCCCAGCTGTTTTTGGTTGCTTTTTTTTTTGTAGAGATGAGGTCTCACCAAGTTGCCCAGGCTGGTCTCAAACCCATGAGCTCAGTCAATTCTCTCGCCTCGGCCTCCCAAAGTGCTGGGATTATAGGCATGAGTCACCGCGCTTAGTCCACGAATGTTCTTATTGGTATCTAGAATGGTACATCCCTTCCAGAAGGTTTTTACTTTACTTTGACAAGATCCATCAGAGGAATCCACGAAAGCTACAGCCCTATAAAATGTATTTCTTAGCCGGGCTCAGTGGCTCAGCCTGTAATCCCGCGCCTTTGGAAGGCTGAGGTGAGTGGATTGCCTGAGCCCGCGGGTTCGAGACCCACCTGGGCAGTGAGACCTCATCTCTACACTAAATCAAAAAATCAGCTGGGCGTGGTAGTGCATGCCTGTAATTCCGGCTACTTGGAAGGCTGAGGCGGAAGTATCGCTGGAGCCCAGCAGGTCGAGGCTGCAGTGGACGGGAGCAGCCACTGCACTCCAGTCTGGGCGACAGAGTGAGACTCCAACTCAAAAAAAAAAAAAAAAAAGTATTTCTTTTTTTTTCTAGATGAAAATTCTAGATGGCGTCTTCTTCCAAAAGAAACCTGTTTCATCTATATTAACAATCTGTTGCTCAGCGTGGTGGCTCACACTTGTAATCCCAACACTTTGGGAGATGAAGGTGAGAGAATTACCTGAGCCCAGGAGTTTGAGACCAGCCTGGGCAACATGATGGGACCTTGTCTCTACTATAAATCTAAAAATTAGCCAGGCGTGATGGCGCACACCTGTAATCTCAGTCACTAGGGAGGTTGAAGTGGAGGGATTGCCTGAGTCCAGCAGGTCAAGGCTGGAGTAGCAACTGCACTCCAGCATGGGTAACAGAGTGACCTTAGACTTTTTGGATGACTTGCTGCAGCTTATCTGTCAGCATTTGCTGCTCCACCTTGCACTTCATGTTATGGAGACGGCTTCTTTCCTCAAACCTCATACACCAAGCTCTACTAGCTTCCAGCTTTTTCTCTGCAGCCTCCTCACCTCTCTCAGTCTTCATAGTGTTGAAGAGCATTGGGGCCTTGCTCTGGTTAGGTTTTGGCTTGAGGGAATGCTGTGGTTGGTTTGATCTTCTACCTAGACCACTAGAACTTTCTCCATATCAGCCAAAAGTCTGTTTCTTATCAGGCATGTATTTACTGGAGTAGCCATTTTAATTTCCTTCAAGAACTTTCCCTGTGCATTCACACCTTGGCTAACCTAACTTTTGGCCTGTTTTGGCTTTCCGACAAGCCTTCCCTACTAGGCTTCATCATTTACAGCTTTTGATTGAAAGCCAGAGAGAGACATGTGATTTTTCCTTCCCCTCGAACAGTTGGAGGCCATTGTAAAGCTGTTAATTGGCTTAATTTCCATAGTGTTGTGTCTCAGGATAGGGAAACCTGAGGAGGAGGAGGGAGATTGATCAGTGGCACAGTCAGAACACAGACAACATTTATTCGTTAAGTTCTCCTTCTTATATGGGCTTATACATTCGTGGTGCCCCCAAGTCATTCTCAATAATAACAACTGTTGACATATTTTATCCAATGGTGCCCTCCACCCCTGGGTCCAAAAGTCAGAGCCCACTGGTCACCAAGTGAGGTAACTTCTGTTGGGTCCCAGGACTAGTGTAGCTGCTTGCCGGTGCTTCTGATTGGGCCGGGCCGTGGGCAGTGCCGGGGCCCGCCTGGTGCTGTCCGCCTGCTCCAGGTCCTTTATCCCCCAGCGACGCCTCTTGGCCCTGCCTGAGCACCTGGGACCACCCAGCTGCTGGTGCAGGGGGAGCGCATGAGCCTTCAGCCTGCAACTTGCAAGCTTCCGTGTTGTGGGAACCGCCTTGGGGAGGGAGTACCGGAAGTGCAGTTGTGAGTCTCCACCTCCAGAGTAGTGTGGGTCTGGGATGGGGCCTAGGTATAGGAATTTCTGACCTGCACATCAATTATTCTGCTACGCTGGTCAACCAGATGCGAGACATGCTGCCTTAGGACACTACCCAGGGACTTGTGAGCAAGACCGTTTTCGGGCTGGAACCTCCTTCTGCTGTTATGGCTGGGTCCCTAGCAGTGAACTCTGCCTAGTTCTCAGGAAATAGGGTGATTGCTTGGCTCCTTCTGTCCTCCCAAATTTCAACTGGGCCCAGCTACTGGCTCACAGACCTCCCTGATACCAGCTGCTCAAATGTGGGTCTCAGCCTTGGCATTGCAGCCGCAGTTACACTGCCTGGCTGTCAGGGACTCACCAGGTGATAGCTGAAGTGACACACACGTGTCTGCATCCTCCCCTGTCTTCTAAGCCTCTCCTCACCCCAGTGCACCCACTGAATCCTTGTTGGGCCTTGTCTCACGGGCTGCTGGGTCCACTCCCCTGTGCCACCTCCATGCTACCCCTCAAGCTTGTCTTATCTCCGCATCCCGGTTCCTCTCAGTGGGGCCCATTCTGTCTCTGAAAGAATTGCTCTCCTGTCTGAAACCACAACAGTCATGCCTGGCACTGTAGTGAGGGCTCTGTTAGGCAGCTGGTGGGTATACTCTCAGCCACTGTTCAGTCAACCTTTCTGAAGAACAGCTTTGGTGTCTCACCCTCAGCCCCTTGGGTCCTTTCTGCATCACTTCCAAAATTACATCTTTCCCATCCTTTTTTTTTTTTTGAGTTGAAGTCTCACTCTGTCACTCAGGCTGGAGTGCAGTGGCATGCTCACAGCCACCAGCCTTGAACTGCTGGGCTCCGGCAATCCGTCCACTTCAGCCTTCCAAGTAGCTGGAACTACAGGTGCACGCTACCATGCCGGGCTAATTTTTTGATGTATAGTGGAGATGAGGTCTCCCCAAGGTGCCTGGGCTGGTCTCAAACCCATGGGCTCAGGCAATCCATTCACCTCGGCCTCCGAAAGTGCTGGGATTACAAGCTGAGCCACTGAGCCCGGTTGCTTATTTTTTAGTTGAGGTCTCACTCTTTCCTCCGGGATGCAGTGCAGTGGCATGAGCCTCGACCTTCTGAGCTAGCTGGGATGACAGGCGTGCACCACCACGCCTGGCTAATATTTTTTTTGACAGGCTCTTACCACATTGCCCAGGCTCACCTTGAACTCCTGGCCTCAAGCAATCCTCTCACATGAGCCACTGTCCCCCACCTCCACTGTGCTCTTGCCTGAACTCCTGTCCCCAATGTCAGGACATCTCTGGGCAAAAGCCATCAAGACTGCTCTACACAATGGCTTCTTGCTGTCCTTGTCCATCCACTCTTTAGTAATATCTACAAGCAGATAAACACGAGGCTACATATACGGCTAGTGTTACAGTCAGTCGGGCAAACCAGATGAATATGGTCTGTTTCACGATGCCTTGTTATTATACTGCTATATGGTATCTAATCACAAATAGTAAGCAATAAACTCTAGTTATAGTGATATATTGCTGATGACTCAGATATGTATTTGCAAATTAGACCTGACCATAAACTAATGAAACATGAACTTGCAATTTATTCTATGCACCCACAATAAACCTGTTTCACCACTAGAAGTCAAAAGTGTAGTATTTCTGCCTTTTTCTTTCTCTTTGCCTTTTTCTTTTTCTAGGTAGCTTAAGGCTACTTGGGAATGTGCTAGAGAGTAGAGGGGTCCCAGGTTCCTGATGTCTGAAAAGGCATGGGGGAACAAAATGTGAGGTTGTTTAAAGGGGACAGAATTTTAGGTCCAGATTATGGGAAAGTTCTGGAGCTGGATGATATTGATGGTTCCACAACAATATGAATGTTCTCAATGCCACTGAACTGTGCACCTAAAAATGTTTAAAACGGTAAATTTTATGTTATACACATTTTACCACCATTTTTTTTTTTTTTTGAGTTGGTGTCTCACTGTCGCCCAGACTGGAGTGCAGTGGCCGCTCCCAGCCACCGCAGCCTCGACATGCTGGGCTCCGGCGATTCTTCCACCTCAGCTTTCTGAGTAGCCGGAATTACAGGCATGCGCTACCATGCCCGGCTGATTTTTTGATTTATTGTAGAGATGAAGTCTCGCTGCCCAGGCGGGTCTCGAACCCGCGGGCTCAGGCAATCCACTCACCTCAGCCTCCCAAAGGCGCGGGATTACAGGCTGAGCCACCGAGCTCGGCTTACAATTTTTTTTTTTGAGTCGGGGCCTCACTCTGTCGCCCAGGCTAGAGTACAGTGGCACAATCATGGCTCACAGCGGCCTTGATCTCCCAGGCTCAGGCAATCCTTCTGCCTCAGCCTTCCCAGTAACTGAAACTACAATTGTGTGCCACCACGCATGGATAATTATTTAAAAATTTTTTTGTAGAGACAGTTTCTCGCTATGTTGCCCAGGCTGGTCTCAAACTCCTGAGCTCAAGTAATTATCCTGCCTTGGCCTCCCAAAGTGCTGGGAATATAGGCATGAGCCACTATGCCTGGTCCATTTTATAACAACTTTATTTATTTTATTTATTTATTTATTTTGCTTTGGCGTCTCACTCTGTCACCCAGACTGGAGTGCAGTGGCTGCTCCCGGCCACCACAGCC
>NW_007250952.1:79236-80313 GCF_000164805.1 Carlito syrichta | reverse complement strand
CGCATGCTACCACGCCCAGCTCATTTTGATTTATTGTAGAGATGAGGTCTCGCCAAGTTGCCCAGGCGGATCTCGAACCCACGGGCTCAGGCAATCCATTCACCTCGGCCTCCCAAAGCGTGGGATTACAGGCTGAGCCACCGAGCCCGGCCCTGATCACAACTTTAAAAAAAACTTATATCACCGAAAATCTTAGTTCAAAGTCGTTAACGCCTTGCCTTTTGAAGCAGCATGTCTGCTCACAGATACCAGCCCAAGGAGCCCATTCCTGAGCACAATGGAAAGCCCTGCTGTATGGTTTTGCAAGTAGGAAACTCCAGAAAAGGCTGGCTCTCTCCAGCATGTCCTTGAAAGTTCCTGAGAACCCTTTCCTTAGACTCGCTGTGTCAGTCCCTGACCTGGATAATCAATATCATACCTGCTTCTGCCTGACCTGCCAGCATTGCTGAGGAGAAGCTGCGCCAGCTGGCTCCATGGTGACACATGCTCTTGCACTCAGCGGGGACCTCAATGTCGTTTGGTGAGCCCATTTTTTCCAGCTCAAGTTGAACCAGTAGTTCATTTTTCACTGTGACTCTTCCAAATTGCTTCTGTTTTCCTTAAGCTTTCAGTTTGTCAATATCTCCATCATGCCCGCAGCAAAATCTCTCCCTTTCTACTTTCCTAGATTCAGCTTGTTCTTATCCATCTTGTCTCCATCCAGGTTGTATTTTTCTTGGAGCAGATGCCACGAGGCAACACGGGGTTCCACGACCTCCCCATTTTCTAGTTCAACTCAGCATCCGTGATTTTGTATATTGGGGTTCTGAATAAAGTTTGCTTAAAAGAAAGTTTGTGTTATTTTTTGTTTTTGTTTTTGTTTTTTGAGTTGGAGTGTCACTCTGTTGCCCAGGCTGGAGTGCAGTGCCACACTCATGGCTACCCTAGCGTCAACCTGCTGGACTCTGGCGATCCTTCCGCTTCAGCCTTCTAAGTAGCCAGAACTACAGGCGCGCGCTACTACACCCGGGTAATTTCTGATTTATTGTAGAGATGAGGTCTCGTCAAGTTGCCCAGGCTGGTCTCAAACCCATGGGC
>NW_007250952.1:69853-78868 GCF_000164805.1 Carlito syrichta | reverse complement strand
GGCTGAGGCGGAAGGATGGCCGGAGCCCAGCAGGTCGAGGCTGCGGTGGCCGGGAGTGGCGACTGCACTCCAGTTTGGGTGACACAGTGAGACTCCAAGTCAAAAAAAAAAAAAAATTTTTTTTTGTTTGTGTTTTGAGTCAGAGTCTCGCTCTGTTGTCCAGGCTGAAGTGCAGTGGCACGATACCAGCTCACCGCCACCTTGAACTCCTGAACTCAAGCAATCCTCCCACCTCAGCCTCCAAATTAGCTGGGACTACAGGCATGCACCATCACACCCAGCTAATTTATTTATTTATTTATTTTCGGTATAGACAAGGTCTTGCTATGTTGCCTAGGCTGTTTCTTGAATTCCTGGGCTCCAGCATTCCTTCTACTTTGGCCTTCCCAAGTGCTGAGATTATAGGTGTGAGCCACCGCGCTTGGCCCTCCTTTGCTTTTTGGCTTATACTTAGCCTGAAATGCCCTCCCTGGGCACATCTCTGTGCCCTTCCTTCGAGATCCGAACCTTCCAACTGGACATAATCTCTTTCTCTTCCTTTGGTAGCACTCCCTTACGTGTTCTGCCTTGTAGTATAGCCCTCTCTGTCCCTCCCCCTTCCTCACCTCCCACTGCCCTGAATTGCAAGCTTCTCGCAGCCCCAGCCACAGGCCTGTCTGTTCACCTTCATAACTTCTTCAGTGTCTTACACAAGGCAGATGCTTGGAACGCCAGCTGGTGTAAAGGGAGCAGATGCTCTTCACTTCAGGTGGGGAATGAGGTGATGTCTCTCCTCTCGGTGCCTCTCTTTTGCTTCCAGCAGCACAAACACCTTGGTCAGGTCACATCTCGGGAGTGTTGTTTTCTTGCTCTTAGATCTCCTGCCAGAGCCATCCCGAGGGCCCTTCTGAACTGTCTTGTTTCTCCCTCCCCTCTGTGAAGCGTCTCTGGATGGCCTAACCTACCCTCACAGCGTAGGGACTCATGGGCAGCCCCTCTTGGTCTCTGGTGGGTTTTTTGGATGCTACCAGGAGAGACTCATACCTGTGTCAGGGTTCCTATCATGAGGGCTCCAGGTCATCTCCAGACCTGGTGTGGTGGACTTTCCTGTCCTCCCCCAGGAGCACCTACTTAGTCACTAGAGTGAAGAGCACAGAGACATAATGGGGTTTGGGCCAGATGCGGTGGTTCATGCCTGTAATCCCAGCACTTTGGGAGGCCGAGGCAGGAGGATGCCTTGAGCCCAGGAATTCGAGACCAGCCTGGACAACATAGTGAGGCCTCATCTCTACAGAAAAGTTTAAAAAAACTATCTGGACACAGTGACTCATGTGTGTAATCCCTGCACGTTGGAAGGCTGAAGAGGGAGAATTACTTGAGTCTAGGAGTTTGAGACCAGCCTGAGCAACATAGTGAGACTTTGTCTTTAAAAGACAAAAATTAGCTGGGCTCGGTGGCTCAGCCTGTAATCCCGCGCCTTTGCGAGGCTGAGCTGAGTGGATTGCCTGAGCCTGCGGGTTCAAGACCCGCCTGGGCAACTTGGCGAGACCTCATCTCTACAATAAATAAAAAATTAGCCGGGCGTGGTAGCGCACGTTTGTAGTCCCAGCTACTTGGAAGGCTGAGGTGGAAGGCTCGCCGGAGCCCAGCAGGTCAACGCTGGGGTGGCCCTGACTGTGCTCCTGAACTTCAGGCTGGGTGACAGAGTGAGACTCCAACTCAAAAAAAAAAAAAAAAAGACAAAAATTATGTGCAGGCCAGTCGCGGTGGCTCAAGCCTGTAATCCTAGCACTTTGGGAGGCTGAGGTAAGCAGATTGCCTGAGCCCAGGGGTTCAAGAACAGCCTGGGCAACTTGGCGAATCCTCATCTCTACAATAAATCAAAAAAATTAGCTGGACGTGGTAGTGCGTCCCTGTAGTTCTGGCTACTTGAAGGCTGAAGTGGAAGGATCACCTGAGCCCAGCAGGTCAACGCTGGGGTGGCCCTGACTGTGCTCCTGAACTTCAGGCTGGGTGACAGAGTGAGACTCCAACTCAAAAAAAAAAGTTACTTTAGGGTGAAAAATCAAACAATCTACATGTCTAACAAAAAGGATAAATAAATTATTGTTAATTACATTAAAAGTTTCAGGATGGTTTTGTTAGGCATCAATAGCTAACTGATCCATAGGAAGGTTGAAAAGACCTTTTTGGAGGCGCTAGTACTTGAAGCTCAGAGAGGGTCAGCCCATGGGGAGTCAGGGGCTCAAACTCCTAGGTTCAAGCAATCCACTTGCTTCAGCCTCCCCAAGTGCTGGGATTACAGGTGTGAGCCACCGTGTCTGGCTCATAACTTTCAATGATTTGCTTTGATTGTATGAATTGGCTGGGGGTTCCCTGCCTGAAAATAGTCATTCCGCATAGGGTAAATGGGACTGATCTTCCCAGATGTCTATCTGGCGATTGTTGCTGGCTGATACCTGGGGTATCTCAGCTCTCCTTCCGGCGGCCTCTCCTCTTCCACTGGGCCAGATTGGCTTCCTTATATGGCAGTTTCGGGGCAATGTTCCAAAGGGACAAGACCCAACATACAAGTGCTTACACGCCTCTGGTTGTGTCATGTGTGCCATTGTCCCACTGGCCAAAGCGAATAATAAGGCCAAGGTCAGATCCATGGGCGAGGAACATATACCGTTCATTGAACTATTACTTGAACAATCTATCGTAATTCTCCCTGGGTCACAGAGTTCATATCCTTCCCACATGCTGGATACACTCACTCCTCCCAGGTCTCTTGAAAGTTCATCCAATCATGGCCCTAGGCTCAAAGAACAGGATCTCACACTCTGCATCAGGAGTGGCTGTGGTGTTCAGGTTCAGGTCCTCAGATGGCTCCTATTGGGCTGAGGACTGGCGATCTAAAAAGACAAATTATCATCTCTCATGCACCCAACATACAATGAATGGTGAGACAGGGGTGCCATGCAGTCCAAAGTCAACACTACATGTTTTGTTACAGCACTATCTTCTTCCTGGTGCCAACTTCAGTAAATATTCAACATTTAAAAGGGGATGGGAAATACACAGTAATCTGCAGCTCTGAAATGGGCAGGACTGGTCAGCCCTGTACTTTGTCGTAAGAAGAGTTCCCTGGAAATGATTTCTTAATCCATTGTTTTCTTTGGCCCTTAGCTTTGCTCTCAGGGCTTTTGGTTCTGCCTTCTGGGATATCTTTTCCCTTTTCCATAAGAAGTGGCCTTTGTCTGTAGTGGAGTTGCTTTCTCAACTTACTTTCTTTCTTTCTTTCTTTCTTTCTTTTTCTTTCTTTCTTTCTAGTTGGAGTCTCACTCTGTCTCCCAGGCTAGAATGCAGTGGCAGACTCATGGCCACCCCCGCATTGACCTGCTCGGCTCCGGCGATCCTTCTGCCTCAGCCTTCCAAGTAGCCAGAACTACAGGCATGCGCCACCATGACCAGCTAATTCTTTAAATTTATTGTAGAGATGAGGTCTTGCCAAATTGCCTGGGCTGGTCTCGAACCCATGGACTCGGGTAATCCACTTGTCTCAGCCTCCCAAAATGCTAGGATTATAGGCTGAGCCACCAAGCCTGGCTGTCAATTTGCTTTCTGCCCTTAGAAAGTTTGGGATGCAGAGGCCTTTTTTCATTTTGAACTGTCTTTGTCCTGCAACTTCCTTAAAACTTTGTCAGCTTTTTACCTATCAGAAAATAGTCCACTTGCTTGGACGAAATCCTTGCCCTGAGTTATTTTAGAGATGGTTCTCCTCTCCCTTGGGCAGCATATCAGAGAGCCGGGGGCAATATGGTGATGAGCCTTAGAAGCCCCCTTTTCTAGTTGACAGGTTACTAGACACCATCTAAAGTCTCTCTGAGGTCTTAAAGGGTCAAACAGCCATAAACTTAAATTGATCTTTACCCTGAAGCCGCGTCTTCCTTTGAGACTCTTGTGGGTTGGAGGGCCTGGAAATATGACGTTTTCTTTTGCAACACGGCACATTCCAGACTTTCTGTATTCCTTCTAAATTGTGCTTCCAAACTGAGCAGCCGCCCCTTCCCTTACCTTATGGTTAAAGCTGCCAAAAAAGGCAATTTACACATTTAATGTTCTGCCTGGAAATTTCCTTAGCTGGACTCCTAAGTCCATGAGGCATGTTTCTATCTTCCAAGTTACTGCCTTGACAGTATTGCAGCACTATTCGCATTCCTCTAACTGTTCTCTCTTCATTGTTTCAAGACTGCAACCGCAAGTCATTATCTCTCCAACTTCCGGTGGCAGTTTCCTCCTGAACCTCCAGTCTGAGCTACCAATCACCTAGCTTCCCTTCTAGACTCCATTAGCCATGCAGTCCAAAGTCAATACTACATGCTTTCTGCCAGGTACCATGGCGTATGCCTGTAATCCCGGTACTTTGAGAGGCAGAAACGAGAGTATTACCTGAGCCCAGGGGTTCGAGATCAGCCTGGGCAACATGATGAGACCTCGTCTCTACAAAAAAATTTTAAAAATTAGCCGACATGGTGGGACACCTGTAGTCCCAGATCCTCGGGAGGCTGAGGCAGAAGCATCACCTGAGCCCAAGAGGTCAAGGCTGTAGTGAACTGTGATCTTGCCACTGCACTCCAGCCTGGATGACACAGTGAGATCTTGACTCAAGAAATATGTATATAGCTGTTCTCAATTCTGCAGGTCAGTCGGGAGAATTCTCTGCTGACATCACCAGGGTCACTCATGTGGCTGCACTTAGCAATAAGGTCAACGGCAAGATGGCCTCATTCCTTGCCTGACTGTAGGTGCTGACTAACAGCAGGGGTGCCTCAGTTATCCTCCACAAGGCCTTTCACATTCCGTTTCAAGGTGGTCACAGGGCAATGCACCAAGAGAGAAACCCTAATGTGCAAGTATTTATCAAGTCCTGGATTGCGCCATGTGTGCATTGCTTTAAGTCACATGGCCGAGTCAGAGGCAATATGAGAGGAGAACACACATGAGCATGAGCATGCGTACCAAGAAGAATGACTCTTTGGGGATCGCTACTGTTACAGCCTACCATATTGGGCCTCTAGACTGAGTCTTTTCTTTTTTTTTTTTTTTTTTGAGTTGGAGTCTCACTCTGTCACCCAAGCTGGAGGGCAGTGGCACACTCCTGGCCACCGCAACCTCGACCTGCTGGGCTCCGGCGATCCTTCCACCTCAGCCTTCCAAGTAGCTGGAACTACAGGCGCGCGCTACCACGCCCAGCTAATTTTTTGATTTACTGTAGAGATGAGGTCTCGCTGCCCAGGCGGGTCTCGAACCCGCGGGCTCAGGTAATCCACTCACCTCAGCCTCCCAAAGGCACGGGATTACAGGCTGAGCCACCGAGCCCGGCTTAGTCTGAGTCTTTTCTTCCTTTGGGCTCCCTTAGCACTTTGAACCACTATTTTCTTTTCTTTTCTTTTTTTTCTTTGAATCAGGATCTCAGTATATTGTCCAGGCTGAGTGCAGTGGCACGATCACAGCTCACTGCAGCTTCAACTTCCTTGGCTCACTTGATTCTTCCACCTCAACCTCCCAAGTAGCTGGGACTACAGGTGTGTGCCACTGTGCCTGGCTAATTTTTTGATTTTTTTTTTTATAGAGATGAGGTCTTGCTATGTTATACAGTCTGTGAACTTATTTATTAAAATGCACTTAACATAGTCTCTTGAAAATCACCAGTTCCATATAACTCACTTGCCATCTTTAAGCTTCTTTAAGCAGAAATTGCCAGGTCCTATCTTCCGTTTCATGGCCTAGGGCACAGTAGGTGTTCATTAAATATTAGCTGTTAGGTAAGAGTCTTAGCAACACCATGCAGGGTGTGGTAGTTTGTGTAGGGTTTGCAAAGGGCTCCTCCCGGGTGTTCCTCACTGGGTGTCTGAAGTACTGTATGGACTCTGAATCTCCTCAGCATTCTGGAAAGTCATAGAAGGATGTCAGCTGGTGGAAATATGGTTTAAGCTGTGTTAGTCTACACATAGAAAAAATCTTGTTCATCATAATCACACCTAACACCTGCACCACAGCCAGGTGCAGATTCTGTGAGTTCCCACCAGAAACTCCAGGCCAGCCTCTCATCACTCATGGCCACCGCTGTTATTTATTCATGTGTTCTGACGGCAAGTCCTGGGGTGTGAGGAAGTTGAAATCTAGTTGAGGAAACAGAATGGACATGTATGAAGCAAACTGCTTAGTAAGCAACATGCCAACAAATACAAAAAGCAGTCTGCCTCAACTGGGTCTAAATGTGAAGGAGATACAACACACCAGGGATCAGAAGAGAGGAGGGTGGACTCTAAGATGGGGGACTTCTCGGAGAAGTGAAGTTCAGGTTGACTCTTGAGATGGGTTATGGACAGACATTGGTGGAGACAGTAGTGGATGACAGTGAGGCACTGTTGGGACACAGACATAGGGGGAAACCTTATACCTGGTTTCTTCCTATCCTTCCCTCAGAGAGCAACCTCTAACCAAGGCCGGTCTCTGAAGGGTATGCATATTACCAGTAAGGAGTCACGGGATGCCAGTGACCAAGCAATGCTAAAACAATGTAGTCATCACTCTTTTTTTTTTTTTTGAGTTGGAGTCTCACTCTGTCACCCAGGCTGGAGTGCAGTGGCACGCTCACAGTTGCCGCAACCTCGACCTGTTGGGCTCAGGCGATCCTCCTGCCTCAGCCTTCCAAATAGCTGGAACCACAGGCACATGCCACGACACCTGGCTAATTTTATGATTTACTGTAGAGATGAAGTCTCGCCAAGTTGCCCAGGCTGGTCTCAAACCCCTGGCCCAGGCAATCCTCTCACCTCCACTCCCAAAGTGCTGGGATTACAGGCATGAGCCACTGCACTCAGCCAAGTTGTCGCTCTTTTTTTTTTTTTGAGTTGGAGTCTCACTCTGTTGCCCAGGCTAGAGTGCAGCGGCATGCTCACAGCCACCATAGCCTCAACCTGCTGGGTTCGGGAGATTCTTCTGCCTCAGCCTTCCAAGTAGCTAGAACTACAGGTGCACACTCCCACGCCCAGCTTATTTTTTTATTTATTGTAGAGATGAGGTCTCACCAAGTTGTCTGGGCTGGTCTCGAACCCGCGGACTCAGGCAATCTTCTTGCCTCGGCCTCCCAAAGTGCTGGGATTAGTTTAAGCCACCACGCCCAGCCAAATCATCACTCTTAATCCATGTAACCATACACACCATGTAGGAATTTGACTAATTAAGTTGCTTCCAGACAAAACTGCTCGCTCTACTGCCCTAAGGTGTGGCTTCCTCACCGACCTGCCGCCATCAGTGCCTTCCATAAGTTTTGATAAACCAGTGTCTTTCCCTGCTGGACTTCTGGGTGACTTCTTTGGAACAGGTAAACATGTGCAAGCCCTCTCAGATTTGGGGTTACCATGTTTCAGTGATGTAGGGGGAAATAGTGTCCTTGAAGGTATGAAGTAAAATGAACGAGGCAGGAAATTAACACTGGCTGTGTGGAAGAGAGTAAGCAGACCACGGAAGTAGAAAGCAAAAAAGAATGAGGTGGGCGGGGGAAAGAAGCCCACCTGGTAGATAAGCCAGAAGAAGCCCCAGCAGACTAACTCCAACTTTACCCAGGGGCCATTTGGGTACCTGAAATTGCCTACCCAGATGAAGCTTGTTTGTGGAGCCATGAAGTGGTTTTGCCCTCTAAGCAACTGAATAGCTGGTGCTGTATTAGGGAGCCAGAAAGGAGGTGGGCGCTGCCCCAAAGGGAACCCGAATTGGGATGCATGGCAGAGTCAGAAAGTTGCCCCGGGGGTACCGGACTTGAGGCTCCAGGGTTTTTGCTATAGCTGCAATGGCTCCTTCAGCCCCAGTTGGGAACCTGGGAGTAACCGGTGGTTCTTTACCTTTTTGCAATTTGGGTTTTTTGCTTCTTCGTCTTTGCAAAAGATGGTAACAGCTTAATGTGAGAAAAAGGAGGAAACTTTTCCAGATACTGTTTCTAACCCACATCGGAAGCACCTTTAATATGATGTAAAATGAAGCCATAGGAGCCCCCGAGTAGACCTAGAGAAACTCTCCTTTCCTTAGGAACTGGCCTCAAGAAGAGCTTGCCTAAAATAGGTGATGATTCAGGCCCTAAAAGAATTCGTTTCAGGGAACAAGAAAAGGGGCTGTATCATGTACAGGCTGAGCTTGAAAATGCTGACAGATGTGCTGAGGCCCAGAGCAGAAGAGACAAACTCCAAACGAGGAAACCAGCAAATGGTGAGAAGCGAATAAGGCAAAATGAGAGAGAGAGAGAGAGAGAGAGAGAGAGAAGAACGCGCGCGCTCAGCATCTGTGCCTGGAAAGTGCTTTCCGGTTCCTGGGGCCTGCTGGCCTCCTGCCTCCTCCTCTGCAGCCTTAGAGAGGAGGCTTAGCAGCAAGCAGGGCCTAGGGGAGGAAGGGAACGCGTATCTCTTCTCTTTCCTTCCTCACACGATAACAGGGACCTTGGAAACTTATGTTTTAATGCTGTCCAAGGCATTCTGGTAACATTCTGGAATTTAAAGCAGAGGAGCCTCCTTCTCTTTCCCCATGAGCCATGTAGGGGCAGTCGAACAGAAATTAAGGCTGTGCCATCCAGGAGTGGTGCCTCCTGCTGAGGCAGGAGAATGACTTGAGTCTGCTGTGAGCTGTGATTGTGCCACTACACTCCAGCCTGGGCAACAGGGTGAGACACGGACTCAAAAAGAAAGAAAGAAAAAAAATTGTGCTAGTGAGTGGCAGAATGTTCTCCTTTGCTTCTAGCTTGTTCTCTAGCGCCCTTTGCACCATCCCCACAGCCAGAACCTCTTCAAATAATTAACTTGAACAAGTGGAGCTCAGTGGCTGCGCATTATATCACTGGGGGTCACTTTAAAAAGTTCAGCTCAGCTGGGCTCGGTGGCTCAGCCTGTAATCCCACGCCTTTGGGAAGCTGAGGTGAGTGGATTGCCTGAGCCCGCGGGTTCGAGACCCGCCTGGGCAGCGAGACTTCATCTCTACAATAAATCAAAAAATCAGCCG
>NW_007250952.1:67889-69623 GCF_000164805.1 Carlito syrichta | reverse complement strand
CCACTGCACTCCAGTCTGGGCGACCGAGTGAGACTCCAACTCAAAAAAAAAAAAAAAGTTCAGCTCATCTAGATGGACAGTGGAGCCCAGATGTAAGTGTTTTTTCAACAGTATGCCAGCTGTTGTGCAGCCCGGTTGAGAACAGCTGGAATTATCCACTGTGAGCCAGTGCAGACGGTTTTGTCAACAAAGGATTTGTTGTCATTTTTAGGTGTCTGACAACATTACACACACAAATAGTCTTTGGTAAACTAGCAAAACTTGTGAGATACTTGTCCTTGGCCTCTGGGTTGCCTTTTTGGGGTGATTCTGGGGGTGCCATCTAGTCTCTGGCCTCATGAGCGTTGCACAGTATGGCAGAATGTGATCATAAACACACAGAAAATATCACAGCAGAAATCTCGCTACCAATTCAATCCAGTCCAACCTTAGCTTGACACATAAGGACAGTTTTTTTTTTTTGAAGAAAATGGCTGCTATCCATGAGGTAAATGTTAGAAAGTTTTGCCTGTAAAGGTTTTCCATGCAATTTGTTACAGACTTTCAGAATCCACAGGATGTCATTAGGGTAAGGAGCAATACAACTGTCTAGCGCTGCCTCTCCTGGCCACTCAGACTCCATCCAGAAGCCCCCCTGCTGACCTACCGTGGACATCTTCATTATGCATTTGGACAAGACTGAGAACCAATGGGTCAGCCTCTGGGGGTAAGAATTTCCACATCACTATTCACCATGCAAAATAGCACTTTCTATCTTTTAATTTTTAATTTTTTTGAGTTAGAGTCTCCCTCTGTTGCCCAGGCTGGAGTGCACTAGCACAATCATGGCTCACCACAGCCTCTACCTCCTGGGCTCAGGCGATCTTTCCACCTCAGCCTCCCAGGTAGCTGGGACTACAAGCATGGGACCACACCTGGCTTTTTTTTTTTTTTTTTTATAGGAATGAAGTCACACTATGTTGCATAGGCTGCTCTTGAACTCTGGGCTGAAGTGATCGATCCTATTGCCTTAACCTCCCAAAGTGCTGGGATTACAGGGTTCAACCACTACACCTGGCCAGTAGTTGTTATTTATTTCTTCCAAATAAGCTTCTTTCAACCACTGGTGGTTGACTACCTCCTACTGCTAGTATTGTAAGATTTGGTGACCACACATACCTTCAGCATATCATGTCTAAGCTCTCTCCTTCTACCGAAGGACAGAGTTTGCTCGTCATTATGTAAAGGATCAACTTTCTGTTAACCACTTTAATTACTCACTGCTAGACACTTTCTAGTCCTGTTATGTCATCTGTAAGTGGCAGAGAACAGAACAACACACTGTATGGTGTCAGTTTACTATAATTTGATACAAGGATGGGGTTGTGATGTTTTGCTTTTAGTATTCTCATCCGCGTGTTGTTGGCTTTTTTGGCAGGGTATGGGGAAACCTTACTCTTGCCCACACTGGTCCTCAGCAGGCAGGTGACTGCTCGACTGCTCTCCTGCGTGGCTTGGCCACATCCTTCTGCAGCTTCCTTTCCACCATGCCCCGCTCACCACCTGGGCAGACCTGGAGTCTCACATGACCTTGGAGATCCCACTGGGCATCTTTCCCCAGATCATTTATCACTATGGTCATGACGACTTGGATGTTTAAGATGCGGAATGAAAATAGAACAGAGCCGGGTTCAGTGGCTCAGCCTGTAATCCCACGCCTTTGGGAGGCTGAGGTGAGTGGATTGCCTGAGCCCG
>NW_007250952.1:63088-67691 GCF_000164805.1 Carlito syrichta | reverse complement strand
AAAAAAAAAAAAAAGAAAAGAAAATAGAACAGGTTCTGGCACAGGTTTAAATATATATGTATATACTTTTCCCCCTGCTTCCCAAAAAGTACACGTTCATTTAAGACAAATTTAAAAATACAAAGAAAATCAAAATAATCCTTAATCCTACCACCCAGAGATAACCTCTGCTAATATTTTGGTTTATATTCATCCAGACTTTTATTCAGAGAGCACAACACACATACACACATACTCTTTCTCTTTTAAAAATGATATTTGATGCACACAAAAGAATATATGTAACATTACACTCACTCCCTCCCCACCCAGAAACAAAACATGACAAATTAAAAATAGTTTTAAAAATAGAACCGGGCTCGGTGGCTCAGCCTATAATCCCGCGCCTTTGGGAGGCTGAGGTGAATGGATTGCTTGAGCCCGCGGGTTCGAGACCCGCCTGGGCAGCGAGACCTCATCTTTACAATAAATAAAAAAATCAGCCGGGTGTAGTTGCGCATGCCTGTAATTCTAGCTACTTGGAAGGCTGAGGCGGAAGGATCGCCGGAGCCCAGCAGGTCAAGGCTGCGGTGGCTGGGAGCGGCCACTGCACTCCAGTCTGGGTGACAGATTCCAACTCAAAAAAAAAAAAATGGGCCAGATGCAGTGGCCCAAGCCTATAATCCCAGTACTTGGGAGGCAGAAATGAGAGGACTGCCTGAGTTCAGAGGTTCAAGACCAGCCTGGACAACTTGGTGAGATCTTGTCTCTACAATAAATCAAAAAATTAGCCGGTGTGCACCTGTAGTTCCAGCTACTTGGAAGGCTGGGGTGGGAGGATCACCTGAGCCCAGCAGATCGAGACTGGGGTGGTCATAAGTGTGCCACTGCACTCAGTCTGGGCAACAGAGTGAGACTCCAATTAAAACATTAATAAAGTACAATAAAAATGGTTTGGACTAAGCATGGTGGCTCATGCCTGTAATCCCAGCATTTTTGGAGGCTGAGAAGAGAGGACTTCCTGAACCCAGGAGTTCGAGACTAGCATGTGCAACCTGGCGAGACCCTCTCTCTACGATAAATTTTTTAAAAAGTAGCCGGGCCTAGTGGCAGGCACCTGTAGTTCCAACTACTACTCAGGAGGCTGAGGTGGAAGGATCACCTGAGCCTAGCAGGTCAAGGCTGAGATGGCTGTGAACATGTCACTGCACTCCAGCCTGGGTGACAGAGTGAGACTCCAACTCAAAAACAAAAAAAGAAAAAGAGAAATAACTCTGCTAAGATATCCTATTGCATAAACTTAATTATGTGTTACTGAATATTTTCATAAAATAAGTTATAAGAATTGAGATTTCTGGGTCAAAGGGTATCAACATTTTATATATATATATATATATATATATTTTTTTTTTTTTTTGAGTTGGAGTCTCACTCTGTCACCCAGACTGGAGTGAAGTGGCCGCATTATGAGGGAATTATGAAAAAAATAAAAATAAAAACCACTTTTATTGAGATATGATTTACAAAACTTATAATTCACGCATTTGAAGTGTGCAATGCAATGGTTTTGGCAAATTCACAGAGCTGTACAACTATCACCACAATCAATTTTGGAGCATTTTAGTCACCTCCCAAAGTCACCCCATACCTATTAGCATTATTCCCTATTCCTGTCAAGCCCTCCAGGTCTTGGCATCAACTAACCTACTTTCTGTTTCTCTAGCTTTACCTATTCTGGACATAATACAATATGTGGTTTTCTGTGGCTGGCTTCTTTCACTTAGCATACAATATTTTCTTTTTGTTTGTTAGTTTGTTTTTGAGTTGGAGTTTCACTCTGTGGCCCAGACTGGAGTGCAGTGGCTGCTCCCGGCCACCGCAGCCTCGACCTGCTGGGCCCCGGCGATCCTTCTGCCTCAGCCTTCCAAGTAGCTGGAACTACAGGTGCGGGCTACCACACCCGGCTAATTTTTTGATTTATTGTAGAGATGAGGTCTCGCCAAGTTGCCCAGGCAGGTCTCGAACCTGCGGGTTCAGGCAATCCACTTACCTCAGCCTCCCAAGGCACGGGATTACAGGCTGAGCCACCTAGCCCGGGTGGTAATAAAGATTTACACCTATGTTTTCTTCTAAGAGTTTTATAGTTTTAGTTCTCACATTTAGGTTGTTGAAGTTCTACTCTCCGATGTCTCAGAATGTGACTGCATTTAAAGATAGGGTCTTTAAAGAGATATTTATTTATTTCTTTTTTTGAGTTGGAGTCTCACTGTCGCCCAGACTGGAGTGCAGTGGCTGCTCCCGGCCACCGCAGCCTCGACCTGCTGGGCCCCGGCGATCCTTCTGCCTCAGCCTTCCAAGTAGCTGGAATTACAGGCGCGCACTACCATGCCCGGCTCATTTTGATTTATTGTAGAGATGAGGTCTTGCCAAATTGCCCAGGCGGGTCTCGAATCCGCCGGCTCAGGCAATCCACTCACCTCAGCCTCCCAAAGGCTCTGGATTACAGGCTGAGCCACTGAGCCTGGCTTCTTTTTTTTCTTTTGAGTCAGAGTCTCACTCTGTCACCCAGGCTGGAGCGAAGTGACCATAGCCTTGACCTGGACTCAGGTGATCTCCTGAGTAGCTGGGACTACAGACACGCACCACTACCTCTGGCTAATTTTTTTTATTTAAAAAAATTTTTTTTTGTAGATACGAGGCCTTCTTATGTTGCCTAGGCTGGTCTCACATTTCTGAGCTCAAGCAATCCTCCTGCCTCTGCCTTCCAAAGTGCTGGGATTGCAGGCATGACCCACTGTGCCCAGCTCTGAGCTCTTAGCTCTTAGCTTGGATCTTCTTTCCTTGAGTTTCTAGAAAATGCTGAATCATTACTACCTTGCTTTGTATGTTGCTCTTGAGAAGTCTGATGCCTACTATTTTGGTTATTAGACTCCATAATAAACTACCTACCCTAAAAAGAATGGCTTAAAGTAAGAGTCATTTTGATAATAATTTTACAATCTTTGGGGTCAGGAATTTAGGTAGGGCTTGGTTGGGTGATTCTTCTGTTCCACATGGTTCCAACTGAAGTCACTCAGTGGTATTCAGCTGATGTCTGAACTGATATACCGCATTCATGATGACATTACTCATATCAGCAGGGATCAACCAGGTCCTCTCCCTCTTCATGTAATCCCAAGACCCTTCCACAGGGAGTTAGGGCTTTAAGGGCAAGTGTTCCTAGGAACTCAGGTGGATGCTTCAAGATTTCTTATACTTGGGCTTGAAAATCCCAGAATACCACACATTATACCGGTCATATAATTTAATAAGGCCAGCCTGAATCAAAAAGAGTGATAAAGAATTTGAAGCCATCTTTAATGTACTGAAGGCTAATTTTCTTGCCCTTTTAAACAATTTTAACTTTGTGCCTGGAGACTTTGAAGTTTATTATTATTATTGTCTATTAGTTTTAATACTTTAGCTCTCAGAGTTGATCATTCTCTTGCCTTTTCCCCAGGTACATACGGGCCCTTCCATTATGTAGGTTTACATTTTCTTTTTTTAAAAGATTATTATTATTATTATTATTATTATTATCATCATCATTTTGAGTCAGGGTCTCACTCTGTTGCCTAGACTGGTATGCAGTGGTTCAATCACGGTTCACTGCAGCCTCATTGCAAATCCTGGGCTAAACAATCTTCTCTCCTCAGCGTCCCTAGTAGTTGATACCATAGGCATGTGCCCAGCTAATTTAAAAAATGTTTTTTGTAGAGAGAGAATCTCACTGTGTTGCCCTGGCTGGTCTTGAACTCCAGGCTCAAACAATTCTCAAGCAGTTCTCCAACCTCAACATCCCAAAGTGCTGGGATTACAGGTTTGAGCCACCACACCTGGCTATGTTTTCTTATTTCCAGAAAGTTTCTTGCATTATAGCTTCAAGCTATGTGGAACTTCAGCTACATATTTCTTGGACATTCTTCACTTGTTTTTGTTTTTTTTTTGAGTGGGAGTCTCACTCTGTCGCCCAGACTAGAGCACAGTGGCCGTTCTCGGCCACCACAGCCTCGACCTGCTGGGCTCCGGCGATCCTTCCGCCTCAGCCTTCCAAGTAGCTGGAACTACAGGTGCGCGCTACCATGCCTGGATCATTTTGATTTATTGTAGAGATGAGGTCTCACCAAGTTGCCCAGGCGGGTCTCGAACCCGCGGGCTCAGGCAATCCACTCACCTCAGCCTCCTAAAGGCGAGGGATTACAGGCTGAGCCACTGAGCACGGTTGGAAAATTAATCTTACACTTCTTGTGTGGAGGGACAAAAGGATTGGTACAATTCTCAGCACTTGGAATTATGCAGAAATGAAATTTATCACAAAGACATTATGTGGTGGAAATATTATATCAGCCAAAGGCCTGAAATAATTTTAAGTTATATTGTAAATATGAGCAGTGTGGGTTGTGTGGATCAATATGCTTCTACATATTGCTGGAGGAAATTATTCTTCTGGGGACTAGAAATATGCATGATTAACTCCTATATACTGTACCGAGTATCAAAAAAAAAAAAAAGAAAAGAAAAAGAAAAACCTATATCCCATTTGAAATTTGCCAAGCTTCTGATCGATCAGTTGAGAAGTGGTTTT
>NW_007250952.1:60171-63068 GCF_000164805.1 Carlito syrichta | reverse complement strand
AATCCACTCACCTCAGCCTCCCAAAGTGCTGGGATTACAGGCTGAGGCACCGAGCCTGGCCTGAAAGTTTTTTCTAACCTGCAGTATGGAGGCTGTGTTGGAAGCAACAAGACTCCAGGAGGGAGACCGCATAAGAAGCTGCCACACTAGTCTAGGAGACAGGGGCCAAAGGGACAGTCTCCAGTTGTTTACAAGTTGGAATCCATGGGTCTTGGTTATTGGGTGTGGGGTGGGAGAAGAAGGAATCAAAGACTGCCTCCAGGTTTCTTTTTATTTACTTAAAAATTCTATTTATTGCCGGGCTCGGTGACTCAGCCTGTAATCCCACGCTTTGGGAGGCTGAGGTGAATGGAATGCCTAAGCCTGCGGGTTCGAGACCCACCTGGGCAACTTGGCGAGACCTCATCTCTACAATAAATTAAAAATTAGCCGGGTGTGGTAGCACGTGCCTGTAGTTCCAGCTACTTGGAAGGCTGAGGCGGAAGGATCACTGGAGCCCAGCAGGTCAAGGCTGCAGTGGCCGGGAGCGGCCACTGCGCTCCAGTCTGGGTGATAGAGTGAAACTCCAACTAAAAAAAAAAAAAATTCTATTTATGTATTTTGAGACAGATTCTCACTCTGCTGCCCAGGCTGGAGTGGAGTGGCATGGTCATGGTTTACTGCAGCATCAAACACCTGGACTCAAGTGATCTTCTTGCCCTGGCCTCCCAAAGTGCTGGGATTACATATGTGAGCCATGGTTCTGGGTCCTAGGTTTCTGAAGTGGGCAACTGGGTGAACAGCAGGGCTAAACAGTTTAGACATGTAGAGCTTGGGGTGTCTCTGGAATACCCTGTGAGAGAAGTCTGGGAAACTTCTGTGAATAAGGAACCTGGATGATGGGTGGTTTGAGCTAGAGATAATGCACTTAGGAACGCTGACATATGTGGCAAACAGAGACGTGGAGTGAAATGGCCCAGGGGTAAGGGGAAAGAGTAAGGACAGAGTCCTGGGGACTGAGGAGTGGTCAGAGAGGTTGAGAGAAGTCATGTCATGAAGCCAAAGGAGTTTCAAAAAGAGTGGAGTGTTCTGTGTTGTCACAGGTCATGGAGAGTTCTAGTCATAGGAAGACTCAAAAACAGTCTGGGGCATTTAGGATCAGATGAGTCATTTGGAGACCAAGAGCAGTGCAGTGACATGGTGGGGACAGATCTACGTAGCCATGGGTTGAGGAATGAGAAGCTGCTGAGGAGGGAGAGATGAACGCAGACTATTTTCTAGATGTTTGTGAAGGGTACAGAGAGGACTTGGGAGGCTGAAGTGGAAGGATGGCCTGAGTCCAGGAGGTAGAGGCTTCCGGGAGCCATGATCATTGTGATCGTGCCACTGCACTCCAGTCTGGGCGACAGAGTGAGACCCTGATTCAAAAGAAAAGAAATTCAGAGAGTAGTAATAGAAGTGGAATCTAGTGGGGCAGAGGAAAGGTTTCTTTTTTCCTTAGGCTGGAAAAAGCTTGAATGTGTGCAAATGATGACAGAAAAAGATGAAGAAGTAAGAGAAGTTGATAATTTTGGAGTGAGGGGGGGAGAATGATTGAAAGATGTCTGAAAAATTTTCTGAGAGCGTGGGAGGTGATGACATACAGAAAAGAGACGGAGAGATGCTAATACGAGTGTACTTAAAGCCACTAATTCCTAGAATGGTTTAGAAGAGTCTAGTCCGCATATTTAAATGACGTTGGTTTCAATCAATAGGGCAAACCTATCAAGCAATTTTACATATTTATTTTATATCCTTTACACATCTTTTCTCCAAGGGCCAGAATCAGTGTTTACCCTTTCAATGTCTCGTGGGTGCTCAATACATGGTAAATGCATAAGCTAGATGTCTCTTACCTGTATTCTGAGTATCTGAACATGCTCAGAATAAGCCAAGACCCTGCATATGAGTGAGAAATCTCAGGCATGCAAAATACTCGCGCACTTCATGTGAAAGGTGATGCCTTTTTTTGACGAAGCTATTTACTCTCACTTAACCGAGAGGGGGATCAGCATTTCCTTCTCCATAGGAGTTTAAAAATAGGACGATGAGAGGGGGAGGAGTGTTCTCCAGGCAGGAAGGCAGGCAGCAGCAGGAGGTGGTACGCTCTGCCTTCTCCTAAGGTGCCAAAAAGCGGTGAAAACCACACTCAGAGCAGGCTGGCTGAGGCCGCTTAACTTGGGACCTTACAACCTTCACTTACAGCCTCTAAAGGACGTTGCTGGTTTGAGCCTCAAATAAAAAAATGACCATTTGAGCCATTCAAAAAAGGCTTAGCTGTTTCTAACTTGGCACCGTCTCCTATGTTTCACACGGTTTGGAAAGAATTCTATTAAAAATGATAATATTAAAGCATAAAAAAGCTGGTGCTGAGATGATAAACCTGACCACATCCTGCTCCTTTGCCCAAGCTGTTTTTCCAGCCTTAATGCACCCCCTCTTTTCTCCAAGACTGCTTTTTCTTCCTTCTAGGCGCAACACACAAGCCACCTCTTCCAGGAAGCCCTCAGCGTCATCCACGCGGAAATCGTCTCCTCCTCCTTCTCGGCCCTCCTGCCGCATCCTGCTGTGGCTGGGCCCCGCGCGGGTCAGCGGACCTGGCTATTTACGCGGCGGATCCCCACTGAGTCAGGCGCTCCTCGGGACCAGGGGCCGTGACCGTGCACCCGCAGGCGCCCGGTGCAGCGCCGGGCAAAGCCGCTGTTCGGTGAGTTTGCCGAGCTGAGTTAAGCTGGAAAATCGCTCAGGGCGGGACCGTGCGCTCGAGGCGCGGACGGATGACTCAAGGGGGTGGGTCTCCGCATTCTTCACCTCGTAGTCACATCGGGCCGAGCGGCTCCCAGGCGCGGCATCTACCTGTGGCACGGAAACGCACCCCC
>NW_007250952.1:56769-59176 GCF_000164805.1 Carlito syrichta | reverse complement strand
CCGGGCCGAGGGCAGGTGAGGCGGGCAGGCCCTGGCAGAGGGAAGGCGGCTTATTTCGGATCACCCCCCGCCACAGCTCCCCGAGACGCCTCTTCGCCAACCTGTCCGTGAGGTCACCCTGGAAGGGACGTGTCCTGGGAGGAGGTAGGATGCAGCCCCGAATGCTCGCCGCGACGTTCCGGTGCCAGGCCTCGGATTAGGAAGCCCTTCCAGCGGTCTCGGCTCACGTTCATTGACTGGCCCCGTGGGTAGCGCCGGGGGCAGCACGCGGCCCCGACTCGGGATGAAACCCAGCCACAGTTTCCCTAGAGGGGCTGGCGGTGTGGCTGCGAGGGTGTGCGGGCCGAACACGAACGCGCGCTTAAATGCGTGTCTCACGCCTGTCCCCTTTAGGTCTCTTTTGTCTTTTCCCAGTATTAGGAAACCGGAGCCGTCAGTTGCTTGGTTTGGGGGATAAAGCAGGAAGGTCACAGAAGAGACCCCTCTTGGGGGAGAAGTTTGGGAGCGTGCTGAAGGCTCTTCTGTGTAACATGTCAAGGGAGAGGAGGGGGAAAAGACATTTGGAAAGATAAAGGAAGTTTCTTTCCCAGCTAGAATTAAGCTCCCCATAGCTGTTCTCTGCTGAATCTTCAGAATGTTACCTGGCTCACAGCAGTCTTGCCATAAATGTCTACCGCATGAATGAATGAATGAATGAATGAAGCAAGGTTTTGCTGCATCTCACATGGAGCAGTATCAGTCACTCTTCCGTAGGATGGTTGACAAACTTCCCCTGCCCCTAGAGTCCTCTTTTTTTTGGTCCCATGAGGTACCCCAGGTTCTTAGGTCTGGACATGTTAAAGCAGTGACTGGGGTTCTTGGGCCATGTTACCCCTTTATGTATTTATTTTTTCCAACCAGGGTTGTACTCTGTTCCCCAGGCTGGAGTGCAGTGGTGTGATGACGGCTACTGCAGCCTCGACCTCCTGGGTTCAGGCGACCCTTCCACCTCGGACTCTTGAGTAACTGGGCTCACAGGTGTGCGCCACCATACTCAGCTAATTTTTTGGTTTTTTTTGTAGAACCGAGGTCTCACTCCGTTGCCCAGGCTGGTCTCGAGCTTCTGGACTCAAACCATCCTCTCACCTCAGCCTCTCAAAGTGCTGGGATTACAGGCCTGAGCCACTGCACCCTGCCATGCTACCACTTTCACGTGTTTCTTGATACTGACTGTCAGGAGCTTGGTCCTTGGCCTGTTAACTTGAGATCAGTCCCATTCTCTTCCTTCTCCCATGGCGTTTTCTATCATCTGAGGAAAGGAAGTACTTTGGACAGGAGAATACTTTTTCATTTTTTCTTGCTTCTTGGATCTTAGATCTTCAGTAAGAGAATGTTTGTGTCTGTTTTGCTCTGCATAGGCTGTCATTCGACCTGTCCTCTGCCTTGGTCGGATATCTGGACTCTGGAGCTCTGGGCTGCTGTTCAGTTCCCTGGGTTGCAGTGCCTGTTGGGTTACTTTGTCTGCCAAATTAAAACTTGACCTTTTATGAGTTCTCTGAGGATTTTTATCATGCATAAGTAGAATTGCCCTTGAGGGGGATTGTGCCTTTGAGTGTCCACTAGGCTTGAGAGACAAAATTTCTACTTACAGATAGAAAATTAGACTTAGAGATAGACTCTCTCTTTACCATTTATTTTTGTCTTTAATATTTATCTCATTATCTTAGTTTCATCATATAGAAATTAAGGGAACTATTAATCCAAATTTGGTATTGTGTAGAAGCCTTGAAGAAGCAAATTAATTTCTCTTTTGTTTTAGATCTCTACTACTATTTATCTTGAGTGCCAAGGTTCTGCAATTTTGTGTGTCTTGGTCAGGATCTCTCAGTGATAATTTATTTTAATTATATATTTAATTTATTTTTTGAGTCAGAGTCTTGCTCTGTTGCCTAGGCTGGAGTGCAGTGGTACGATCACAGCTCACTGCAGCCTCGACCTCCTGGACTCAGGTGATCCTTTTGCCTCAGCCTTCGGAGTAGCTGGAACCATGGTGTGTGCCACTATGTCTGGCTTTTTTTTTTTTTTTGTAGAGATGAACTCTTGCTATGTTGCCTAGGCTGGTCTTGAACTTCTGGTTTCAAGCAATCCTCCTGCTTCAACCTCCCAAAGTATGAGCCACCACGCCCAGGTGTTTTTATGTTGAAATAAACTTTATTGATTTATAGTTGATGTGTGATAAAATGCACAGATTTCCCATGTGTACAGTTGAATGAGTTTTGAAAAGTGTATACTGTAGTTCCCTCCTTAGCCTCAGGGATATCTTCTAAGATCACTAGTGAGCCGGGCTCTGTGGCTCAGCCTGTAATCCCGCGCCTTGGGAGGCTGAGGTGAGTGAATTGCCTGAGCCCGTGGGTTTGAGACCCGCCTG
>NW_007250952.1:14419-56489 GCF_000164805.1 Carlito syrichta | reverse complement strand
AAAAAAGGCCCCCCCCCCCCCAGTGGATACCTGAAACTGGGGCTAATGCTGAACCATATGTTTTTTCCCTATACCATACATACTTGTGATAAAGTCTAACTTATAAATTAGGTGTAGTAAGAGATTAGCACCTTTTCTATGGCATATATTATATTTGGCTTTTCTTGGGCATATCCCAATTGCCAGCTTCATTACTTTTGCGCTCTGGGTCCATTGTCAAGTAAAACAAGGGTTTCTTGAACACAAACACCGTGATACCATAACAGCTGATCTGATAAGCAAGACTGCTATTAAGTGAGTAACTGGAGGGTAGCTTGTACAGCATGGATACACTGGAAAAAGGGATGATTCCATCTGGGTGGGATGGAGAAAGATGGCATGAGATTTCATCACATTACTCAGAACAGTACATAATTTAAAACTTATGAGTTGTTTATTTTGGGAATTTTCCATTTAATATTTTTGGACCATGATTGATTATGGGTAACTGAAACCATGGAAAACAAAACTGAGGATAAGGGAGGACCACTGTATACTTTGTAACCACTATTTCAGTCAAGACACAGAAATGTCCATCACCTCAGAAAGTACCCTCGTGCAGGTTTGGAGTCAACCCCTTATCCTCCTATTGATTAATTAATTGATTGAAACATAGTCTTGTTCAGTTGCCCAGACTGGAGTGTAGTGGCACCATTATAGCTCACTGCAGCCTCCACCTCCTGGGCTCAAGTGATCCTGTCGCCTCAGCCTCTTGAGTACCTGGGTCTACAGGCGCATACTACCACACCTGACTAATTTTTTAAACTTTTTTTTTGTAGATATGGTAGTCTCACTATGTTGTCCAGGCTTGGATTTGAACTCCTGAATTCAAGTGATCCTCTTGCATTGGTCTCCCAAGGTGCTGGGATTTGAGGCATGGGGTACCACACCTGGCCCCCTTTTAATTTCTAATTACACAAGCATCAGGGCTGTGGCATCTAGTTGTGCAAGATGCATGGCTGTCCATCTTTAGGGGGTACCATTTACATTGGTGTCTCTATGCACGGCAGCTCCTGGAATGGTAGAATGTGGCTGTATGCTGCAAGTGGCTCAGAACGTACACTCGCTTGTAAGATACTCTGACAGTACAGACAGTTGAAGGGTCCCTTGGCTGACTCCTTTCTCCACAGAAACTGCAGTTACCATCTTGTGATCCTTCCAGACCATTCTGTATGTATTTGCATGTATATATAGATAATGCAGGGGAAAGAGCGCAAAATTTCCCCTCTACATTAGTGACGTCATACCATACATAGAGTGCTGCAGCTTTTTTCCTTAACCGAATGTTTTTGAGTTTTTTTCATATTGGAATGTAGGAATCTGCCTGAGTTTTCTTAACTACCACACAATCTGTTATGTAGTATGTGTTGCACTTTAATTAATCCTCATTAATAGCTGTTGCTGCAGTGAATGAAAGAATTGCTGGATTGAGAGGTGCACATTTGAAATCATAAGTGTTGGAGCTGTAACCATGTTGCTACTTGTGGATCGAGTTTATTTGTTTGTTTATTTATTTTGACTCTTGCCCAGGCTGCAATGTGATGGCACACTCACGGCCATCACAGCCTCGACCTGCTGGGCTCAGGTGATCCTTCCACCTCAGCCTTCCAAGTAGCTGGAACTACAGGTACGTGCCACCAAGCCCAGCTAATTTTTATTTGTTTGTTGTAGAGACGAGATCTCACCAAGTTGCCCAGGCTGGTCTTGAACTCAGGTAGTCCTCTCACTTAGGCCTGGGATTTCAGGCATGAGCCACTGCACCCGGCCTGTCCATTTATTTATTTATTTATTTATTTATTTAAGTTGGAGTCTCACTCTGTTGCCCAGACTGGAGTGCAGTGGCCGCTCCCGGCCACCGCAGCCTCGACATGCTGGGCTCCGGCGATCCTTCCGCCTCAGCCTTCCAAGTAGCCAGAATTATAGGCATGCGCTACCACGCCCGCCTGATTTTTTGATTTATTGTAGAGATGAGGTCTCACCTGCCCAGGCGGATCTTGAACCTGCGGGCTTAGGCAATCCACTCACCTCAGCCTCCCAAAGGCACGGGATTACAGGCTGAGCCACTGAGCCCGGCTTGTCCATTTATTTTTAACTGCTGAGTGTATTCAGTTGTAGACAAAACTGCAGTTCATGTAGTCTTCACTCATTGAGGAACAGTTGGGTTACTTTGGATACTAATTATTTGAGGGATATGATCTGTGTATTGCAAATGCATCCTGCCAGTCTGAGGCTTTTTCTTTCCCTTTGTTAACTGTATTTGACTGTATATAAATTTCAAATTTTAAAGTCATATTTATGAAAAATTTCCTTTAAATGACTTGTTTTTTGTGTGTATTTCTGGATTAAGGAAATGTTCTCTTAAATTATATGTTTCTGTATTTTCTTCTAAAAGTTTTAAAAACTTTTGCTTTACATATGGAATTTATATGTAGTATATTAAAGAGATTTTTTTTTCTCATTTAGGTAATCAGTTTCAGTACCTTTTTTTCCCATAATGTTTTTATTGTGGTGAAATATGCATAACGTAAAATTAACTATTGTAACTTTTTTTGGGGGGGTCAGGGTCTCACTCTGTTGTCCAGGCTGGAGTGCAGCGGCACAAGTGTGCTCTGCCATGCTTGACTGATTTTTTTTTTTTTTTGGTAGAGACAGGGTCTCACTATATTGCCCACTCTGATCTCAAACTTCAGGGCTCAAGCAGTCCTCTCACCTTGGCCTACCAAAGTGCTGGGATTATAGGTGTATGGCACAGCACCTGGCCCCATTTTAACCATTTTAAAGTGCACATTCACATTGTTGTGCACCCATCACCACAATCCATCTCCAGAGCTTTTTCATCTTCCCCTAGTGAAACTCTATGCCCTTTAAACAGTGTCTCCTCATTCTTCTCTCCCCTCAGCCCTGACAACCACTATTCTACTTTCTATCTCTATGAAGTTGATTACTCCAAGTACCTAATATAAGTGGAGTCATACAATATTTGTCCTTTTGTGCCTGGCTTATTTCACTTAGCATAATGTCTTTAAGATTCATCCAAGCTGGGCTCGGTGGCTCAGCCTGTAATCCCGCGCCTTGGGAGGCTGAGGTGGGTGGATTGCCTGAGCCTGTGGCTTCGAGACCCGCCTGGGCAACTTGGCGAGACCTCATCTCTACAATAAATCAAAAAATTAGCCGGGCATGGTAGCGCGCGCCTGTAGTTCCAGCTACTTGGAAAGCTGAGGCGGAAGGATCGCCGGAGCCCCAGCAGATCAAGGCTACGATGGCCAGGAGCGGCCACTGTACTCCAGTCTGGGCGACAGAGTGAGACTTCAACTGAAAAAAAAAAAAAAAGATTCATCCATATTGTAATGTGTTAAAATTTCCATTGTACATATATTCCACATATGGTTCATTCATTGATGGACATGTGGGTTTCTGTCTTTTGGCTAGTATAAATAATGTTGTTATGAACACTGGGGTACATATCTGTTTAAGTCTCTGCTTTCAGTTCATTTGTATATATGCCTAGAAGTGGAATTGTCAGTGATATATTCTTAAGAAAAAATATATATCTGAATAAATGGAATAAAAATAGATTAATACAACTTTGACCAAAATGACTGGATCGTACGAAGGGTTCTCACTCTTTCCCATACACTTACCCCTATTATTAGCATCTTGCGTTAGTGTGGTACATTTGTTACAATTGATGAACCAATATTGATATATTATTGTTAATTAAAGTTCATAATTTGTATTAGAATTCACTTTTTGTATTGTACAGTTCTGTGGGTTTTGACAAATGCGTAATGCATGTATCATTAATGTCAGGACATGTAATGTTGTTCGTACAGAATGGTTTTACTGCCCTGAAAATCCTGTGTGCTTCACCTATTCATTCTTCACTCCTTTTCCCTAAGCCCTTGGCAACCACTGATCATTTTACTGTCTGTAGTTTTGCCTTTTCTGGAATGTCATAGAGTATATGGTATGTGACCTTCTGAGATTGGCTTCTTTCACTTAGCAGTATGCATTTAGGGTTCGTCTGTGTCTTTTCTTGGCTTGATAGCTCATTTCATTTTCTTTCTTTTTTTTTTGCATTGGTGTCTCACTCTGTCACCCGGGCTGGAGTGCAGTGGCATGCTTACGGCCAACCCAGCGTCAACCTGCTGGGCTCGGGCGATCCTTCTGCCTCAGCCTTCCAAGCAGCTGGAACTACAGTTGTGCTCTACCACACCTGGCTAATTTTTAAATTTATTGTAGAGATGAAGTCTTGCCAAGTTGCCCGGGCCATTCTTGAACCTGTGAGCTCAGGCAGTCCTCTCACCTCGGCCTCCCAAAGTGCTGGGATTCCAGGCTTGTGCCGCCACACCCGGCAGTTCATTTCTTTTTAGTGTCGAACGATACTCTTGCATGGAAGCACTACAGTTTGTTTATCCGTTCACCTACTGAAGGACATCTTGATTGCTTATAGTTTGGCAATTATGAATAAAGCTGCTATAAACACCCATGTGCAGGTTTTCAAGTAGATGTAAGCTTTTAACTCACTTGGAAAAATACCTAGGAGGATGATTGATGAATCATATGATACGAATATGTTTAGCTTTGTAGGAAGCTGCTAAATTGTCTTCCAAAGTGAGCGTACCACTTTGCATTTCAAATGATTGAAAAAAATATTATTTCCAAGCACCCTAAGTGTACTTATAAAATAAGTGTTTGTGAAGCTGTTCTGTAAAATTAAACTTTACCTGGAACAGCTCATATTCAATTGTTGCTTTTGTTGGCTGTCTTTCTTAGTGTTATATCTCTTTTGGAGTTTTGATCACAGAAGTGTTTTGAGTGTGAGGGCTTTTCTTTTTTTTTTTGAGTTGGAGTCTCACTCTGTCACCCAGACTGAAGTGCAGTGGCCGCTTCCGGCCATGGCAGCCTCGAACTGCTGGGCTCTGGCAATCCTTCCGCCTTAGCCTTCCAAGTAGCTGGAATTACAGGCATGCCTACCACGCCCGGCTGATTTTTTGATTTATTGTAGAGATGAGGTCTCGCCAAGTTTCCCAGGTGGGTCTCGAACCCGTGGCCTCGGGCAATCCACTCACCTCAGCCTCCCAAAGTGCGGGATTACAGGCTGAGCTACCGAGCCCAGTTGTGTGAGGGGTTTTGATTGTGTTTTCTTCTCTCTGCACTCATTCTTCTCTATGTGGTGCTTTTTCAAGTGCTTCAACTGACATGCTAGACCCCAATCTAGAATCAAATATGAAAATGGTGGGTCAGGGCTACTGCTCTTTGAAATAATTGGATTATTTTAGATCCACTCAGGAGTGTGTGTCTCAGTTCCATTCTTGGTCCTGAGGCTGTGTTTATAGTTCTAGGCAGAGGTTGTCAGCCATATTTTTCAGCTTCATTTCAGCTCCAGTGTCATCCCTGACCTTAATCAGTGAATCTGCTCAGATGCCTCCTGTTTCTCCATCCTTTGCTTTGTGTCATTACTGCCCAGCAGGAGGTTATACCTGTGAATTTAAATCCAGCGAGCCTAGAGCTTTGTCCTGCTTACAGCTTTGTGTATCTGTTCTGTTTCTGATCCAAATGGAGGTTTATCTTGTTTTTGAACCTCGTATCTTATGACTGTGTATTTGGAGAGAGAGGATGCATCAAAGTATGTACTTACTGGGCTACTTTGACCAGAAGACTTAGTTGGTCAAACTCCTTTCTCAACTTGTATGACTTACTTTTTCTTTGTTATTGCATTGCTTAGGCCCTCCAGTACAAGAATAACAATGATGATAATTGACAGTTTAATCTTATCCTACATGAGAATGTCTCCAGTGTTTTGCTATTAGATATGATGTTTACTGACAGTTTTTAGGAGATGTCTTTTGTCTACTCAAGGAAGTTTTCTTTTTTTTTTTTTTTTGAGTTGGAGTCTCACTCTGTCGCCCAGACTGGAGTGCAGTGGCTGCTCCCGGCCACCGCAGCCTCGACCTCCTGGGCTCTGGCAATCCTTCCGCCTCAGCCTTCCAAGTAGCTGGAACTACAGGCGCGCGCTACCATGCCCGGCTGATTTTTTGATTTATTGTAGAGATGAGGTCTTGCCAAGTTGCCCAGGCGGGTCTCGAACCCGCGGGCTCAGGCAATCCACTCACCTCAGTCTCCCAAAGTGCTGGGATTACAGGCTGAGCCACTGAGCCCGGCTTCAAGGAGGTTTTCTATTGTTCTTGGTTAGTATTTTTGATTGGTTGTTGAATTTTATTGAGGCTTTTTTGGGGGGGTATTTGTTGAAATTATCATTTTTTTCTCTTTATTTATTTATTCATTGTTTTGAGTTGGAGTCTCACTCTCGCCCAGACTGGAGTACAGTGGCCGCTCCCAGCCACCGCAGCCTCGACCTGCTGGGCTCCGGCGATCCTTCTCCCTCATCCTTCCAGGTAGCTGGAACTACAGGTGTGTGCTACCATGCCTGGCTATTTTTTGATTTATTGTAGAGATGAGGTTTCGCCAAGTTGCCCAGGCAGGTCTCGAACCCACGGGCTCAGGCAGTCCACTCATCTGAGCCTCCCAAAGGTGCGGGATTACAGGCTGAGCCACTGAGCCCAGCTCATTTTTTTCTCTTTAATATGTTAAGAGTAGGAGAAACCTTCATGAGTTGTAGGTAACTGAGAAAAACAGATATGTCTGATTTACTCGTTAATTAATTTTTATCCAGAAAACCCCTCACAATCTTTTGAAATGAATTTTGGTAGTGAATTTTTCTATATTAGCATTATATATAAGTTAAAATGGGACTGAAATACTGCAGTAATCAGGCTTGAACTAAATATCCCTATAACTGACCTACACTGTATTCAAGTAGTGCTCTATAATTTAATAGTGCACTATAATCAAATAGGACATAATAGTAATAATAATAGCTAACATTTATTGGGCTCTTACTTGATGCCAAGCATTGGGCTAAATGCTTTACATGATTTATTTAATAGTCACCACAGCCCTATGAGGTTATATTTAACTACTCAGAGCTCCTTGTAATAGTAGAGTACAGCTACTGATTTTTTTTTATTGGAATCTAGAGAACTCTCTTAGATTTGTAAAAAACAAATCTCTAAGATTTTATGAACCTTTATTTTCCCTGGCTTTTTTCTTTTTTGATTGAAAGAGAGGGACAAAGAAGTATTAGAGGAAGGACATTTGAGAATTTTCCTAAGATAAGCCAGGAAGTTGGTTCTTTTTCAAGAAAGTTTGGCTAGTTATGGGTGAGTATTTATCAGTGACATCTTAATTAAATTGAGATTCAGAAAAAAACTGACAGGGAGATGGTGAACTTATACAAGAAATTTCCATATCTGGATGCTTTGATGTAGCTGAGACCTGGAAGGGCCAAGAAGCTCACAAAAGGTTCGGAGAAAATGAAGGCTATTTAACACCAAGGTGCAGTACAGGGACTTTGTGGAAATATTTTCAATGCCTTCTCTCCCTTTTCTTGACTGTGAGAGTTACTTCTGCCTGTTGACTTAGTCTAATTCTGAAATATCCTGTGTTCCTAGAATAGACCAGAGTGGAAGGACTAATGGGGTCCAGACTTTTTGTCGCACTGTCCTCCAGACCTCACTTTGTGACTTAAGATCTGATTCAGCACCAGTTTTGGGACCTAGTCTTTCCTTATTCCTTGAGTCCTTGTGTTGCCCTGTAGGGGGCGATGAGGCGCAGTGGAAAGGAGGAGGGGCTTCAGGCCAAGTAACTGCCTAGCTCCACACATTCCTAATAGGCCAAGTTACCTGACCTCCTAGGCTCTCAGTTTCCTCATCTGCTTCTAACATCCCTAGTCCTGATTTGCTCCTCAAGTCTAGCACAGTCCTGTCTTCTCACCCTAGTTTTTTTTTTTTTTTTTTTTGAGTTGGAGTCTCACTCGGTCGCCCAGACTGGAGTGCAGTGGCCGCTCCCGGCCACCGCAGCCTCGACCTGCTGGGCTCCGGCGATCCTTCCACCCCAGCCTTCCAAGTAGCCGGAACTACAGGCGCGCGCTACCACGCCCAGCTAATTTTTTGATTTATTGTAGAGATGAGGGCTCGCTGCCCAGGCGGGTCTCGAACCTGCGGGCTCAGGCAATCCACTCACCTCAGCTTCCCAAAGGCGCAGGATTACAGGCTGAGCCACTGAGCCTGGCTCACCCTCGTGTTTTAAAAGAGCAGTAGTCTCCAAAGTGGGAGGTATATAAAATGATCCTCGAGGAAGGGAATTACAAGAAAATTTGAGGATTGAATTTGCCAATATTTAATGCGTATATTAACACTTTCTCTGTGTGTCTGATGATGTGTCAGGTATGGTAAGTTAGGGGACCTGTGAGAATAGTGGGAACATCAAAACTGGAAAGGATCAGTAATGTGATCTCCTTATTTGCTTGCTTGCATTGTGTTAGCACATACTGTAGTTCACCTCTGCCTGGTTTAGTGGCCTTTCAGATTATGTTATCTGATTTGAATAAAATGAACCTTGCTATATAGACAAACGGCTTAAAAAAGATTCCCGTGAAGAAACTGCCGATTGAAGTTTCAGGGTCTACTAAAGATGGAAGTAACAGTGCAAACACACATGAGCAACAAGACAAAAGCAGAGTGGATACTTCTATTTATGAGTCTGTTGTCAGTTAGATGCAAAATGTAAAAACAATGATAATCTAATCAGATGGATGAAAAATCTAATAAAAACCTCTTAGAATGATTAAAAATATGAATTTATGCCAGGTGCGGTGACTCACGCCTGTAATCCCAGCACTTTGGGAGGCCAAGGTGAGAGGATTGCCTGAGCCTATGGGTTCAAGACCAGCCTGGGCAATTTGGAGAGACCTCATCTATACAATAAAGAAAAATTAGCCGGGCATGATGGTGCACACCTGTAGTTCCAGCTACTTGGAAGGCTAAGGCAGAAGGATCGCCTGAACCCAGTAGGTCAAGGCTGCAGTGACTGTGAGCGTGCCACTGCACTCCAGCCTGGATGACAGAGTGAGACTCCAACTCAATAAATAAATAAATAAATGTAAATAAAAGTATGGGTATATTGTATTAAGGTATTCACTAATGATATTATGGAATAATGCTATGAATTGAGATATTTGAAAACTAAGCATTCAGAATATAAAGATAGACTTAAATGATGTCTTCCAGTGCTGGTTAAAGTCGTATTCTGATTAAGTACCTTAAAATTTTATTAAGCTTAATGATAAAGTTTTAGAAGTTCCTTTTGAGGTTACTTACTTTAGGAGTGAAAGAAAAAAGCCATAAACTTTTATTCTTCCTGTGTGGTAAAAATGGCTGAGATAATATATAGGTACATTAATAATTTGGGTTTGGTGTCAAACTAGAATGTATTGTTTGTTAGCAAATGTTGGGATACTGATAGAACACATTGCTGAAGATTTGAAGTGATGGCTATTATACCAGGTTATAGAGTTTGTGAGAGTTCATGTATATTTGGATAAAAGTACAAAGCTTATGGTATTTGGCATGCCTGTTTCAATAATAAAATAAATGAAGAACTGCCTTTTCCTCCCCAGACAACTCAGGAAAAGATTTACCGGAGAATATTCTCAAATAAATGACCTAAAATGTTATAATGAAATAGGACACATAAAGCATAAAGAATAATATATTGTACCTAGAACCCAGACTAAGAAATAAAACATAGCCAACAGAATTAGTATCCCTCTGCTGTCACATGCTTCTGCTTCCATTTCCAGAGATAGTAACTTTTCTGAATTTGGTGATTATCATTTCCATATGCCTCTTTATACTTTTTCTATCTATCTGTATGCACACACACACATATGAATACATACATATATATAAATTCATAACCAATATATTCAGGACCAGGGCTAAGGTGAGATGAGGAGGCAGGTACCTAGGCCCCAATGTAAGGAGGTTCTTACTCTTGGGCTTGCTTGACCCCAAGAGTGATGCCTCCTTAAGTTTTGTACCCTAGGTGTCTTACTTGCCCCACCATAGTCCCAGTCCTGCTCCTATTGTGCATTACTTAAGCTGTATATAAATGGTGTTATTTTTGTATGTATTCTGTTGCAACTTTTTTCTGCTTACCATTGTGAAATTGACCTATCTCAATAAACGTAGCTCTGCTGTATTTAGTCAGTTGTGTAATTGACTCTATTACAGTTTTATTTTCCCATTCTTCTGTTGATGGACATTTAGGTTGTTTCTGATTTTGTGTATATAGACAATATCATTGTAATCATTTTTGTATGCATCTCTTAGTTGTAGAAGGGTAATTTCTGGGTAATCGGGTATGTCCATTTTTTTTTTTTTAACAGCATACCTTGGTGGGATCTCCAGAAATGTTAAGGTCATCTCTCTGGGGCCTCCAAAATATGTTAGGGTCACACTTTCCCAGGAGGGCCTCCAGAATGGTAGGTCAGGCCTGCTGGGGGTGTGGGTGTCTATGGTGTTATTCGATGCTGCATACAAGATGCAAAGAGTTGCACAGAAGTTAGATTAGAAAATATAGTTTACTTAAAAGTAAATGAGAGAGAGAAAGAGAAGATTTACCTTCTCAAGGTGGGGGAGAGGGCCAAAGCCAGGAAGCATGGCAAAAGGTAGCTCAAAGAGCACTTGCCTACACCAGAGTCTAGCAAGGTAATGGATGGGTATGTCTATTTTAACTGTACTAGATACTGCCTTTGCTGTTCAAAGTGGTTATATTTATTTATACTTTTACCAGCAGTATAGGAGAATTCATGTAACTTCATATTTTTGCCAATATAAATGGTATTTTCAGACTTGATTTTTTCTCATTTGATGGGTATAATGGGTAAATTACATTTTTGTGAGCTTTGTACTATAGAATAAAACAGATTAAAGAAATAACTTAGTGAATTATCATACAGCAAATACTCTGTAATCACCACCAGGTGAAGTAACAGAATGTTGCCAGCCCTTCCAGAGGCCCCTCCATGTACCCTATTCTAGACATAGCCCCTTCTTTCCCTCCCAAAGTAACCATTGTCCTGATTCGTATACTAATCACTTCCTTGGATTTCTTTATAGTTTTATTCTCAACTATGAATCTTTAGATACTATAATTTAGTCTTGAGTTATTATGTGCAACTTTTTAAATATATTTGTCTTCCATTCCTGTTGCCTCTTCTGGGAATTGCTTGCTTACATCTTGTATCAATTTTTTTTTTTATTGGTTTGTACAAGTTATATTTATATCATAGATATTAGTTGTCTGGTAATATGAATCGCAGATCTCTTTTCCCTGTGACTTGTCTTTTCATCTTTGTAATGGGTATTTTGATACATATATATTTTTTTAGAGTTAGGCTAATTTATCAGTCTTTTTTTTTGTGCTTTTGGTTTTTGGCTTAGAAAATCCTTCCCTATGTTGAGATGACAAGATATCTTAAAGTGACTATTGTAACCAAAGCTTAATTGCAAATACATAAACAGGCGCCTCACAGACAAGGAAACATATGTGGTCAACAAACATAAGAGATGGACATTGTCATTAGTGACCAAAGAAATACAAATCAAGATTACAATGAGATGGCATCATATGCCCATGCTGTTGGCACTTTTGAAAGCCAAGTGTTGGGGAGGATGTGAATCCATAGGATCTCCGATGTAGCACTGACAGGAGTGAACTTTGGTGCACTTTTTTTTTTTTTTTTGAGTTGGAGTCTCACTCGGTTGCCCATACTGGAGTGCAGTGGCCGCTCCCGGCCACCACAGCCTCGCCTGCTGGGCTCCGGCGATCCTTCCGCCTCAGCCTTCTGAGTAGGCAGAATAACAGGCATGCGCTACCACGCCCGGCTGATTTTTTGATTTATTGTAGAGATGGGGTCTCGCCGCCCAGGTGGGTCTCGAACCCGCGGGCTCAGGCATCCACTCACCTCAGCCTCCCAAAGGCGCGGGATTACAGGCTGAGCCACCGAGCCCGGCTTGGTGCACTTTTAAAAAGTCTGGCAATTCCTTTTTTAGGTGTGTACTCAAGATAAACTCTTCCCCATGTATAGCAAAAGACAGGTGCCACGTTTGTGGCAGCACACTCTTCACAATAGAATATAACCGAGAAGCAATCCAGATTTCCATCACAGGAGAGTAGATTAAAATGCTGTTTTTAAAGTTATACGGCAGTTGAAATGAATGAACAGTAATAACATGCAACAGTAGGATGAATCTTAATGGTATGATATTTGGTGAAAACACTTCCCAAAGGCTTATATATAGTAAGGTATCAGTTTATTTATTTGAGACAAATTCATATACCATATGATTTATCCTACAATTCAGTGGTCTTTAGTATATTCTTAGACTTGTACAACCATCACTACTAATAATTTCAGAACATTTTCATCACCCTAAAAAAGAAACCTGTAATCATTAGCAATCATTCCTTAATCTTCCCCCCAATGCCTAGAAGTCAGTGATTAATTTTCTGTTGCTATGGATTTGTCTATTGTGGACATTTCATAAAAATGGAATAATACATGGCTTTTTGTGACTAGCTTCCTTTATTTAAGCATACCGTTTTCAGGATTTGTCCATGTTGTAACATGCATGGTCATTCTTTTTTAAGACTAAATATTCTATTTTATGACGATGCCACAATTTGTATGAATATACCACAGTTTAATTCCAGACTAGTCTTCTTTTATTGAATTGTCTTGGCACCTTTCTTGAAAATCAGTTGACCATAAGTGTAAGGATTTATTTCTTAACTCTCAGTCTGTTCCCTTGATTCATATTGATAACCTTCTGCCAATACTACATTGTCTTTATTACTGTGACTTTGTAGTAAGTTTTTAATACATTTACTTACGTGTAGTTTGTTTTGCTAATATTTTGTTGTGGACTTTTGCATCTGTGTTCATGAACAATTGTTGCTAGTTTCCTTTTTTGTACTGCCTTTGTTGGGTTTTGGTATCTGGGTAATACAGACTCCAAAATGAGTTTGGAAGTTTTTTCTTTCTTTTGTTTTCTGGAAGAGACCTTGTAGAATCGGGCTTGGAGATTTCTTTTGTAGAAGACTTTTTTAAAAACTACAAATTCAATTTCTGTAACAATTATAGGATTATTCTGGTTATCTTTTTCAGCATGGGTGAGTTTTGGCAATGTGTAGTTTTTGAGGAACTTGTCAGTTTTATCGAGATTATAGATTAGAACTGTTCATAGTATTTCCATAGTATTTCTTTTAATGTTCATGGGCTCTATAGTGGTGTCCTCCCCTTTCATTAGTGATATTCGTAATTTATTCCTTTTCTATCTTTTCCTTTCTCAGTCTTGCTAGAATCTTATCAATTTTATTGATCTTTTAGAGAACCAGCTTTTGGTTTCATTGATTTGTCTCTTAGTGGATTTTTGTTTCAATCCATTATGGTCAGGTAACATACTTTGTATGATTTTAATTCTTTTGTATTTGTTAATGTTCATTTTATGACCTAAGATATGGTCTTTCTTGGTGCATGTTTCAGGTGCACCTGAAAACAGCGTACATTTGTTATTGTTGGGTGGATTCTTCTATAGATGTCAATCAGACCTAGTTGGTGGATGGTGTTCCTCAGTCCTTCTATACCCTTGTTCCTCCCTCTTCAGTGAGATTGTTTCAGTTGGATTGTTTCGTCACGTTCTGCATTTCATTCTTGGATCCTCTGATTTTTAAAAATTTTGCATACATTAAGATTCAATCTTTGTGTGGTAAAGTTCTATCAATGTTGACAAATGTGTAGTGTCATGTATGTACCATTACAGTATCATACAGAATAGTTCCTCTGTCCTAAAAATTCCCCTGTGCTTTACATACTCAATTATTCTCAAACTTCTGGCAACAACTGGTCATTTTACTGTCTCTCTAGTTTTGCTTTTCTCTCAAGGGTCATACAGTTGGAGTCAAATAGTGAGGGGATCCCCAACTCCTGGGCCATGGACCCATGCTAGTAACTGAGCCACACAGGAGGTCGTGAGCAGGAGGTGAGCTCTACCTCCTGTCAGATCAACAGCGGCGTTAGATTGTTATAGGAATGTGAACCCTATTGTGAACTGTGCATGCACGCTCCTTAAGAGAATCTAGCCGGGCTCGGTGGCTCAGCCTCTAATCCCAGCACTTTGGGAGGCTGAGGTGAGTGGATTGCCTGAGGCCGCAGGCTCGAGACCCACATGGGCAACTTGACGAGACCTCATCTCTACAATAAATCAAAAATTAGCTGGGCGTGGTAGCATGCACCTGCAGTTCCAGCTACTTGGAAGGCTGAGGTGGAAGGATCGCTTGAGCCCAGCAGGTCGAGGCTGCGGTGACCGGGAGCGGCCACTGCACTCCAGTCTGGGTGACAGAGTGAGACTCCAACTCAAAAAAACAAAAAATAAAAACAGAGACTCTAATGTCTGATGATCTGAGGTGGAGCTGAGGTGGTAGTGATGCTAGCACTGGGGAGTGGCTGCAAATACAGATTAACATTAGCAGTGAGGTTTGACTGCACAAGAGACCATGATAAATCAGTTGTCTGCAGACTCATATCAAAACCCTATCAGTGAATGGCAAGTGAGTTGATGTACTTCAGTTGTACAGCTGCATTTGATGGCAGGCTTTAAGTCAGAATCTGATACTTATTTTAATCTGTGCATGGCCTGTCCATTATTTTATTTACCACTTCCTTCCATACCTTTTTTTTGTGTGGCGAGTTGTATCATTATATATTGCAGTGTAATAATAATAGAAATAAAGTGCGCCGGAATATCCTGAAACTGTAACTCCCCCCCATCCCCCTGCCGCATCTGTGGAAAAATTGTCTTCCACAAAACCAGTCCCTGATGCCAAAAAGGCTGGGGACTGCTGATATAGTGTATAGCCCTTTATTTATTTATTTTTTTGAGTTGGAGTCTCACTCTGTCGCCCAGACTGGAGTGCAGTGGCCGCTCCTGGCCACCGCAGCCTCGACCTGCTGGGCTCCGGCGATCCTTCCACCTCAGTCTTCCGAGTAGCTGGAACTACAGGCATGCGCTACCACGCCCGGCTGATTTTTTGATTTATTGTAGAGATGAGGTCTCGCCAAGTTGCCCAGGCGGGTCTCGAACTGGCGGGCTCAGGTAATCCACTCACCTCAGCCTCCAAAGGCGCGGGATTACAGGCTGAGCCACCAAGCCCGGCTGTGTATAGCCTTTTCAAACTGGCTTTTTTCATTTAGCAATATGCATTTAGCCTTCTATGTCTTTTTGTGGATTGATACTTAATTCTTTTTATTGCTGAAAAACATTACCCTTATGGAAGTGTTGCAGTTTATTGATACATTCACCTGTTGAAGGGCATCTTTCTCTTCCTTGTTGTTTTCAGCTTTTGGCAGTTAAGAATAAAGCTGGGGACTGGGCACGGTGGCTCACACCTATAATCCCAGCACTTTGGGAGGCCGAGGTAAGAGGATTGCCTGAGCCCACGGGTTCTAGACCAGCCTGGGCAACTTGGTGAGACCTCATCTCCATAATAAATCAAAAAATTAGCCGGGCTTGGTGTTTTAGGCCTGTAATCTCAGCAATATGAGAGGCCGAGGTGAGCGGATTGCCTGAGTTCATGGGTTCCAGACCAGCCCGGGCAACTTGCTGAGACCTTGTCTCTACAGTAAATCACAAAAAGCTAGCAGGGTGTGCTGGTGCATGCCTGTAGTTCCAGCTACTTGAAAGACTGAGGCAAAAGGATCGCCAGAGGCCTTTGGGTCAACGCTGAGACAGCTGTGAGTGTGCCACTACACACTGCACTCCAGCCTAGATGACAAGCGTGAGACTCCAACTAAAAATAAAATAAGATAAAATAAGGACAAGGTCTTACTGAGTTGCTTGGTCTTGAACTCCTGGGCTAAAGGGTTCCTCTCACCTCAGCCTCTCAAAGTACTGAGATTACAGGCATGAGCCACTGCACCCAGCCTTCAACCCCCTTTTAGATTTAAGAAACTTTGTTTATATTTTCATAGCTAGGTCTGTGGTCTTTACACTTTTTAGACTAACGTTGTGCTCGATTCTTTAAACTAGGTGAAATAAAGCTTCTGAGTAAGGTGGTTGCAATCTACTGAAGATCAGACATATCTGAATAAATATACCTTGTGGATTTCTCTGCGTGTTCGCAGGATTGAAGTACAGGAAGATGGGGGTGGAGAGTCCTGAAATCACAGGGTCATAGAATTTTATTTGTGCATTAATGTGGACAAAGATTTTGGCAGTTGAAATGGGAAAAAAGGGTGGATAGAGAGTGAATAAGAGGAAGGAAATGGCAGGGTTTGAAATTAGAGTTAGCATGTGAAGGTGATAATATTGGTTATGTGTTAGATTATGCAGCTAAGAAAAGGCAGATTGCCAGGAGTCCCAAGTGGAAGGAAGTAGGGATGTGCTTACATTCATGGGAGTGTTGATCTTCAGGGTTATATCAGAATGCCAAGGGCATATAATCGGGTGTGGCAGTGTGATTAGATCAATTCTTGTTGGTATGGAACTGTTAAAAGCTTATTACAAAGATGCAGGCATTAGTATTCATAAAGCACTGGCATGGAATCACCTTTTACTAGGCCTGGGGAAATCATTTACAGTAATCTCAGTTTTTGTGTATCCCATACATTTAGGTTTTATGTAATCTGAATTATAAGCTTGCTTGAAATGAAATGACTTGATGTCTTTTTTTTTTTTTTTTGAGTTGAAAGTCTCACTCTGTCACCCAGACTGGAGTGCAGTGGCCGCTCCTGGCCACTGCAGCCTCGACCTACTGGGCTCCGGCGATCCTTCCGCCTCAGGCTTCCAAGCTGGAACTACAGGTGTGCGCTACCATGCCCGGCTAATTTTTGATTTATTGTAGAGATGAGGCCTCGCCAAGTTGCCCAGGCAGGTCTCGAACTCGTGGGCTCAGGCAGTCCACTCACCTCAGCCTCCCAAAGTGCTGGGATTACAGGCTGAGCCATCAAGTCGGCTCGACTTGATGTCTTAATTCCCCCAGTTGCTGACTTGTAGACAAGGATTTAATTTGGTTTTGGATGTTATCCTAGGAAAAACCAGTAGGGGAGTGGGGAGTGAGATAGGAAAGGGAAGCTAACAAAGACAGTAAATAGAGGATTTACCAAGCCAGTTACCAAATGTGGGTAACCAGAGCTTATTCCCACTGGGAAACTTTAGAAGCCAATGTAAAACTTGTATCTTAGAATTATAGTCTTTAAGGGGGCAAGGTAGATGGAGTATTTATGTACCATCTCTATCAGTCATTGGTCAAGATTGTTTCCAGGAGGTGGTAGGTCTATAGCTTCTCAGGCCTGCCATGAAGGGAACAAAATGGACCCTAGAGGTCAGAGAACACTTTCAGGTACTATCAGTCCAGTGTACAAGGAATTGGCAAAGATTAGAGGACATTGGGGCACCTTTTGATGCCTTCCTTAATTCCCTGCCATGTAGTTCCTTCATCTTTGATTCATTTTCTGTAAGCCATCGTTTAAATTTTATTTCAGGCTTAAATGAGCCATTTCAGTAGCACGTTAGGATGACTCCAGATGTCCTTTTTTTTGGAACATTAAATTCTGAGTCGTGGGGCAGTGCCCAATATCAACAGACTTTTTCTTACCATTCTTAAGCTTGGCTCCCAGGTTTAGCACTCTCAAGATCTGATTCCAGATATGGTCTTCCATTTCTTGCCAATATAAATCATCAGGTCCTATGACTGTTTTGGTGAATCAGTTCTTCCATCCATAACAGGGAGAGTACCTCCCTATTCTGATAATGCCAAGACTTGACCCTAGTTATTAGCTCAGAAGTTGTGAGAGAGATAGGGACAGATGTTTAGGAAGGTAAGCATCTTTTGAGGTATGCATCTCAGATGATGACTTTGTCTAGTTTTTAGGCATAAGAGACTGTCATCTTGTCGCACAAGGAAGAGCTCTACTTCTGGCCTAGAGAGTTCAGGAGAATCTTGGCTGGACTCTGAATTCAAGCTTCTTTGTGATTTGCCTGCTTTTACAATCAGAATTTGGGTGTAATTTTTAGTACATTCTGCCTTTAGGCAAAGAAATGCAGATGCTGGCAGTTCGAAACCGCTCAGATACACCTTAAAGTAGTATGGGTGAGGGAATAAAGACAGGGTCAGCTACACTTGCTAAGTCACAGATGATGAAAATGCTATGACTACTGTTGGGTAACACACTTTTCTTTAACATTGGTTTGGTGTGCTGGTTTGTACTAACACATAGGGAACACTTACTGTGTGCTGGTAGTTGTTCTAGGCATTGACTGTGAATCCTCACAACAAACCTGTGACAAGGGTACTTGTAATCACTATAGTTTTATAGATGATGAATCTGAGACTCAGAAGAGGTAAGTAACTTATCCAAAGTATAAGTGGTGGAGCTAGTATTTGAAATTTAGTTTAATTGACTTAAACATTCATTCTTTATGTTTTTCCACATTGCTTCCCAAAGGTATCCTCATCACATCTATTTGACAAATGATGTGCTTGAGATCTAGAAATTGAGTAATAAGGTGACTTTCAAGGCTAGTTAAAGAAAACCATAGTTAGGTTTCAGGATGCCAACTCTTTCACTGTTGAATACCGTATTGAACAGGTGGCTAACTTTAATACTGGCTGCTTTAGAGTTTTTACTGTATTTAAAATTCCATTAAATTGTTTGTTGCAGAGTTTCTCAACCTCAGCACTATTGATGTTTTTGACTGAATAATTCTTTGTTGTGAGAGACTGTCCTGTGCCTTGTAGAGTGGTTGGTTAGCAGCATCCCTGAACTCTGTTTACTAAATACCAGTAGCACCCTTCCAGTTGTGACAACCAAAAAATGTCTGTAGATATTGCCAAATGTCCCACGGGGGCAAAATTGTCCCTGGTTGAAAATCAGGTCATTGTGTCATGACTGAACTCAGAGTAATTCAGGATTTGTTTTGTGAGCAGGGAGCTATATTGCTTTAAAATGGAAGCAGCACTGTGTGGTGGGAAGAACATGAGCTTTGCAGTCAGATAGAATTGGCTTATCTCTTGGATCTGCCGCTTATTGGTTCCTGTGGTCTCAAATAAGTTACTCATCTTTTCTAAGCTTTTGTTTTCTACTTCTCTTTTCTAAGCTTTTGTTTTCTCATTTGTAAAATGGGCAGTAGATCTACCTGGTAGAATTGTGTTGATTAAACTAGAGAACGAAAAACATGGAAGAATGAGGCAAAAAAAAAAAAAAAGGAAAAGAAAAGATACATAGTAGAAGGAAAAGAAGGGAGGATATAGAGGGAAGTTGGCACAAGAAAAAGTAACAGGCACGAGAAAAAGTGACAGGTACATTTGGAAGGTCTAAAATGGCAAGTGAACGTTTTCTCATCTGCCTTCCTTCCACACTCCAGCCCCAGCTCACTGAGTCTGAAGAAAGCTCTGAACAGTTTCTTGTGTATTCTTTCAGAGATTCTCTCTGTATAGACAGGCAGTGAAAACACATGTATATATCTTTCTTTTAAAAATATTGATTGCCGGGCTCGGTGGCTCAGCCTGTAATCCCGTGTTTTGGGAGGCCGAGGTGAGGAAGCCAAGGTGAGTGAATTGCCTGAGCCTGCGGTTTTGAGACCCACCTGGGCAACTTGTGAGATCTCTCTCTACAATAAATCAAAAAATTAGCTGGGTGTGGTAGTGCACACCACTATTTCCAGCTACTTGGAAGGCTGAGGCGGAAGGCTGAGGCGGAAGGATCACCGGAGCCGAGCAGGTCGAGGCTGCAGTGACCAGGAGCGGCCACTGCACTCCAGTCTGGGCGACTGAGTGAGACTCCAACTCAAAAAAAAAAAATTGATTGTACTATGTTTTAGGTTTGTTTACTTAGAAGCAGAGCCCTGCTAGGCGCAGTGGGAGGCCGAGGCTGGAGGATCGCTTGAGCCCAGGAGTTCAAGACCAGCCTGGACAACATAGTGAGACCTTGTCTCTATAAAAAATAAAAAAATTAGCTAGGCATGGTAGCATGTGCCTTTAGTTCCGACTACTCGGGATGCTGAAGTGGAAGGATCATCTTAGCCCAGGAGGTCGAGGCTGCCGTGAACTGTGATCATTTTTATCATGCCTCTACACTACAGCCTGGGCAACAGATTGAGACCCTGACTCAAAAAAAAAAAGAAAAAAAAGGAGCAGAGCCCATGATGGTGGTTCTTATGTAAATAATTTATTGAGGTTGTTCCATCAGGTGAAATCTGTAAGGGAATGAAGGAATCTGGAGTGGGCATGGGAACAAGTCTAGACTAGTGGTTCTCAAAATGTGGTTCCCAGACCTGCAGCATCAGCACCAATTTATTACAAACATAAATTCTCAGGTACGCTCCAGATGAACAAAATCAGCACTTCTAGGGTGCATTCCACTAATCTGTTTTTTCATAAGTCTTCCAGATGACTTTATTTTCTTTAAATAGACTTTTTTTTTTTTTGAGTTGGAGTCTCACTCTGTCGCCCAGACTGGAGTGTGGCGGCTGCTCCTGGCCACCGCAACCTCAACCTGCTGGGCTCCAGTGATCCTTCCGCCTCAGCCTTCCAAGTAGCTGGAACTACAGGCGTGTGCTACCACACCCAGCCTATTTTTGATTTATTGTAGAGATGAGGTCTCGTCAAGTTGCCCAGGTGGGTCTAAAACCCGCAGGCTCAGGCAATCCACTCACCTCAGCCTCCCAAAGGCGCGGGATTACAGGCTGAGCCACCGACTTTATTTTTTAGAGTAGTTTTAGGTTAGCAGCAAAGTTAAGAGGAAGGTACAGAGATCTCATTTATACCTGCTGCCCCACGCACGCAAGGCCTCCTTCTAGCTACATCCCCCAGGGGAGTGGTGCATTTGTTATAATCATGAACCCATGTGGACACATTATTTTTACAAGTTCATACTTTATATTAGGGTTCACTCTTGGTGTTGTACATTCTGTGCATTTGGACAAGCATAATGATGTGCATCCACCATTGTGGTATCATACTGTGTACTTTCACTGCCCTGAAAATCTTCTGTCCTCTGCCTACTCACCCCTCCTTCCCTACATTATAGGAACCACTGATTTTTTAAATTATCTCCATAGTTTTGCCTTTTCCAGAATGTCATATAATTGAAACTATACAGCATGTAGTCTTTTCAGATTGGCTTCTTTCATTTAGTAAAATGCATTTAAATTTCATCCATCTATCAAGTCTTTTCATGGCTTGATAGCTCATTTCATTTTTTTCTTCTTTTTATTTATTTTTCTTTTAAAGACGTAGGGTACAATTCAGGGTTAGGTATACAAATGTTCATTATGCAGGCACCCTTGTTGATGAGGTGTGCCCCCCCTCTCCTGGCAGTTTCCCTCAACTGCCAATCCTACCCCCATTTCTTCTTAGTGTTGCATAATATTCTTTTGTCTGGATATATCACAGCTTATCCATTCATCTTGGTTGCTTCCATGTCTTGGCAGTTTTGAAAAAGCTACCATAAACATCTGTGAACAGGTTTTTGTGTGGCATAAGTTTTCACCTCGTTTGGGTAAATACCAAGGAGTGTGATTGCTGGTTCTTTTTTTTTTCTTTCTTTTTTTTGAGTTGGAGTCTCATTCTGTCGCCCAGACTGGAGTGCAGTGGCTGCTCCCAGCCACCACAGCCTCAACCTGCTGGGCTCCGACGATCCTTCCGCCTCAGCCTTCCAAGTAACTGGAACTACAGGCGCGCGCTACCACATCTGGCTAGTTTTTGATTTATTGTAGAGATGAGGTCTTGCCAAGTTGCCCAGGCAGGTCTCGAACCCGCGGGCTCAGGCAATTCACTCACCTCAGCCTCCCAAGTTGCAGAATTATAGGCTGAGCCACTGAGCCCGGCCGATTGCTGGATCTTATGGTAAGAGTTTGTTTAGTTATGTAAGAAACTGCCAGCCAGATGCAGTGGCTCATGCCTGTAATCCCAGCACTTTGAGAGGTGGAGGCGAGAGGATTGCTTGAGTCCAGGGGTTCAAGACAAGCCTGAGCAACTTGGCGAGACCTCGTCTCTACTATAAATCAAAGAATTAGCCGGGCACTGTGGTAAGTGCCTGTAGTTCTAGCTACTTAGAAGGCTGAGACGATTGCCTGAGCCCAGTGGGCCGTGGCTGCAGTGGTCTTGAGCATGCCTCTGCACTCCAGCCTGGGCAACAGAGTGAGACTCCTACTCAAGAGAAAAAAGAAAAACCGCCACACTGTCTTCTTTTTTAAATTTAATCAAACCAATTTTAATACTCAAAAAATGTAGATGGCTCTCACAAGTTAACACTGGGGGAAGGCGATAACATACAGAAAGTACTGGATGATTTTGCTATATAAAATACAAAATCAGGCAAAAATAATGATGTAGAAGTCAAGATAGCTTTTTTTTCCATTTTATTAGAAAACTTTTTATTTTGGAATCAGGGTACAAGTGCATATTTGTTACATGGACATGTTGTGTAGTGCTGGGATTGGATCTCAGGTAGCCCTTTCCCCAAATAGTGAACATTGAACCCAACAGGTAATTTATGTTTCCTAACCCTCCTCTCTCTCTCCCCACTTATTGGTGTCCCAGTATGCATTATTTCCATCTTTGCAGCCATTTAGCTCCTGCAAATGAGCATGTGGTCTTTGGTTTTCTGTTTCTGAGTCAGTTTTCTTAGATTTATTCAGTCAGTTGTTGGTGGGCACTTCAATTGATTTTATGATTTTACTCTTATGAATAGTACTGCACTGAACATATGAGTACAAATTTTTTTTATGTAGTGATTTCTTTTCCTTTGGGTAAATCCCTAGTAGTGGGATTATTGGTTCAAATGGTAATTCAGTTTTTAGTTTTTTGAGAAATCTCCATACGGTCTTCCATATAGGCTGAACTAGTTTACAATTCCACCAACAGTGGATGAGAGTTCCCTTTTCTCTGCAACCACGCCAGCATCTGTTGTTCTTCAACATTTTAATAATGACCATTCTGACTGGGTGTAAGGTGATGTCTCATTGTGGTTTTATTTTGCATTTCTCTGATTATTAGTGATTTTGAGTATTTTTTTGTGTGTTTGCTGGCCATTTGTATGTCTTCTTTTGAGAAGTGTTTATTCTTGTCCTTTGCCTACTTTTGATGGAGTCTATTTTGTGTGTTGAGTTTGAGTTCCTTGTAGATTCTGGATATTTGGTCCTTTGTCGAACAAATAATTTGCAAATATTTTTCTCCTTTCATAGGTTTTTCTCTTCACTATGATTATTTTTTTTGCTAAGCAGATGCTTTTTAGTTTAATTATGTCCTCTTTGTCTATTTTTGTTTTTGTTGCAATTGCTTTTTGGGATCTTCGCCATAAATCCTAGACCAATGTCCAGAAGAGTGTTCCTAGGTTTTCTTTTAGGATTTTCATAGTTTTACGGCTTACATTTAAATCTTTGATCCATCTTGAGTTAATTTTTGTACATGATGAGAGATAGGGATCCAGTTTCATTCTTCTGCATATGGCTAGCCAGTGTTTCCAGCACCATTTGTTGAATAGATTGTCCTTTTCTCATTATTTATTTTTGTTGTTTGGTTTTTTTTTTTGAGTTGGAGTCTCACTCAGTCACCCAGACTGGAGTGCAGTGGCTGCTGCCGGGCACCGCAGCCTCGACCTGCTGGGCTCCGGCGATCCTTCCACCTTAGCCTTCTGAGTAGCTGGAACTACAGGCGCACGACACCACACCCGGCTAATTTCCATTATTTATTTTTGTTAACTTTGTCGATGATCAGTTGGCTGCAGGCATGGTGGCTTTATTTCTGAGTTCTCTATTCTGTTCCATTGATCTACTTGTCTTTTGTACCAAAACCATGCTTGCTATAGTTACTATAACCTTGTAGTATAATTTGAAGTCAGGCAGCATGATGCCTCCGCATTTGTTCTTTTAAGTTAAGATTGCGTTGGCTTTTCGGCCTTTTTTTGGTTCCATATAAACTTTAAGATAGTTTTTCTAGTTCTGTGAAAAACGGTGTTGGTATTTTGATAAGAATTGTACTGAATCTGTAGATTGCTTTGGGCAGTATGGTCATTTTAATAGTATTGATGCTTCCAATCCTTGAGCATGGGATGTTTTTCTATTTGTGTCAACTACAATTTTCATCATTGTTTTGTAGTTCTCTTTGTAGAGATCTTTCACCTCCTTGGTTAGGTGTATTCCGAGGTAGCCAAACTGTCTTCTAAGTGGCTGTACCATTTTTTATTCCCATCAGTGATGAATGAGAGTTTCTGTTGCTCCACATCCTTACTAGCATTTTCTGTTGTCAGTGTTCTGGATTTTGGCCATTCTGATAGGTGTGTAGTGGTATCTCCTTGTTTTGATTCTCAATTTTCTAAGGACATATGATGTAGGACAGTTTTTCAGATGCTATTTGCCATCTATATATCTCCTTTGGTAAGGGATCTGTCCAGAGTTTATGTGTTGTTTGATTTAAGTTTATAATAATTGTGTGACTTCAGGATACCATCACTTTTGTCTGTTTAGATAGTTAAATTTCTAAAGTGTCTACTTTGTTATAAACGAGATTCTTCCCACTCGACTTATAAACTATTTGTGATAATAGTAGTAGTAGTGGTGGTGGTGGTGGTGGTGGTGGTGGTGGTGGTGGTGGTGGTAGTAGTAATTGTAATAATAATAAAGAATAGCAGCTACCATTTGACCTGTGCTTACCTCAGGCCAGGCACTGTCTAAGTGAATTATTATTTCTAATCTTCTCAGAAGAATGGAAGCTGTTGAAGGTAAGGACATTGTCTTATTCACTGCAGTATTCCTAGTACCACTAGCTACACCTGCCATATAAGAGCTGCTCAATAAATATTTGTCAAATAAATAATTATGTATATTTTTTGCCATTTTAGCAATGACGAATGTATTTTAGAGTGATTAAAGCACGTCCCCAAGGATAGACTTTTAGTAATGGAATTGGAATTCAAATCTGTGTGAGATGATTGTTATTTTGGCAGTGAGGATGTGCTAATCTGATTGCAACCAAACATGTGTAGCAATACAGCATTAATTATTATTGCTTTAAGTCACATTGGCAAATTTTTTCTTAAAAAGTCAGATAGTAAATAGTTTAGACTTTGCGAGTCAAATGCTTTCTGTTGAAACTACTAAAGTCTGCTGTTGTTGATGAAAGCAGCCATAGATAATGCATCAATGCATGGGTGTGACTGTGTTCCAGTAGAACTTGATATGAAGAAACAGGTGGCAGGTCAGATCTGGTTCACTGTAGTGGTAGTTTGTGTAGCTTTCTAACCACTGCTTTAGGTGATTCCTGCCACCAAATGACACAAGTAATTGCATATGCAGGTGGGAGCCCTGAAATTGCATAGCAGTACTTGTAGTATAGTGGTCATGCAGATGATTCAGAATATATTTGTATGAATTTTTTCCAAGATTGATCTGGAAACAAAAACAAAATTTAGAAAATAGTCATGAAGGACTTAGAGATCTCTAGGAATTCTTATCCTTGGAAAAAGGACAAGAATTACTTGGAGAAAAAGTGATGTAAAGTAATAGTAAAAGTAGAAAAAAGATATAATCAATGAGATATATTATAAAAGACAACATGCTATTCTTTATTTTAATCTGTGTTTAGTATTTAAATTTGTATTATTTAGGGAGAAACCAAGATTGGAGAGGAGCAAACTTTTGCATTTATTTATTGATTGATTTGTGAGAAAGCAGGATTTATTGAGAGGACAGAAGAGCTCCCACAGTGGGAGGGGACCCGAAGGGGTTGCCCCTTTATTTGTTTTTGCCTTGGAATCTCACTCTGTCACCCAACCTGGAGTGCAGTGGCACGCTCACGGCTATTTTATCCTAGGCTTTCTGTGCTCAAGTGATCCTTCAGCCTCAGCTTTCCAAGTAGCTGGAACTATAGGCGCATGCCACCACACCTGGATAGTTTTTTGATTTATTGTAGAGACAAAGTCTCGCCAAGTTGCCCAGGTTGGTCTTGAATCCCTGGGCTCAGGCAATCCTGAGGCCTCCGCCTCCCAAAGTGCTGGGATTGCAGGCATGAGCCATTGCATCCAGCTATAGGCTGCAGGTACCAAGTCTAGGTCTCTAGATTTTATTAGATTTTTGCTGTTTTCTGTTGATTTTTCTTTTCATTTTTTTTGAGTTGAAGTCTCACTCCATCACCCAGACTGGAGTGCAATGTCACGCTCACGGCCACCCCAGCATCTACTTGCTGGGCTCTGACGATCCTTCTGTCTCAGCCTTCCAAGTAGGTGGAACTACAGACACACGCCACCACACCCAGCAGATTTTTGTGATTTATTGTAGAGACAAGTTCTCACCAAGTTGCCCAGGCTAGTCTTGAATCTTGTTGTTTTTTCTTTGGCTTACTTTCTGCTTGAAATTATTTTCATCTTGGGGACAAATTATTAAATAACCAAAGGTGTGTTAAAGCCTACTTGGTAACATTTCAATGGTCTAGGACAGGGCTAGTCTTAATTATCAAAATACTAAATGCACAATGTTGAGGAATATATTTATATTTAAAATTGTCTTTAGGACATACTATAGCTAAACTTTTTTCTTCAAATAAAAGTATATTTGTCACAAGGGGGTACATAAAACTAGACAGAAATGTGCAGAAAATTTAAGTGTGTAGACACCTAAAACTCTTTGTAAAATTGGGAAAATTTGCCATATGACCTAGTTACTTCTCTTTTTTTTTTTTTTGAGTTAGAGTCTCACTCTGTCGCCAAGACTGGAATGCAGTGGCACACTCCCAGCCACCGCAACCTCAACCTGCTGGGCTCCGGCAATCCTTCCGCCTCAACCTTCCCAGTAGCCAGAACTATAGGCGTGCGCTACCATGCCCAGCCAGTTTTTTATTTATTAAGAGATGAGGTCTCGCCAAGTTGCCTGGGTGAGTCTCGAAGCCGCGGGCTCAGGCAATCCTTTCGCCTCGGCCTCCCAAAGTGCTGGGATTATAAGCTGAGCCACTGAGCCCGGCCTGACCTAGTTACTTCGTAACCTCTTTGCCTTAGTTTCCTCATCTGTAAATATTCTAGAGCCTGGGAAGTCTGAAATCACAATGTCAACATGGTCAGGATCTGGTAAGGGCCCTTTTCCCATAACTAAACTTTTTATAACCAGGTAACTTGCTTTAAAGGATGTGTAGTTTGTAGTCATCGTTTAATTTTTGATTCCAACATATTTGAGAATGACGTATGGCAGTTTACAAGTGTTTAATCATATTCAGAATGATTTACAACAATTTAATCTACTTAGGGAGATTATTTGGCTTATGCTCTTTGTCTAGATGTTTTTTTCTTCATAGAGTAAGACAGACTTCAGTGGAAATTGTCACAAAATTTGTATCAATAGTGTACACGTAATGGACTGTTTGTGTTCTAGCTTTTTAGGCATAGAGATTTGAAAATATAGCCGGGCTCGGTGGCTCAGCCTGTAATCCCGTGCCTTGGGAGGCTGAGGTGAGTGGATTGCCTGAGCCTGTGGGTTTGAGACCCGCCTGGGCAACTTGGCGAGATCTCATCTCTACAATAAATCAAAAAGATTAGCCGGGTGGGGTAGCGCGCACCTGTAGTTCCAGCTACTTGGAAGGCTGAGGTGGAAGGATTGCCAGAGCCCAGCAGATGGAGGCTGTGGTGGCTGGGAGCGGCCACTGCACTGTACAGTTTGGGTGACAGAGTGAGACTCCAACTCAAAAAAAAAAGAAGAAGAAAATATGCCTCTCCAACAACTATGTAAGAAGTTTAATGAAAGGCCTGGGATTCTACTCTACTCCTGAGTTGTATGTTCTTGAGCAAGTTAGTATTCTTTTCTAGGCATCTGTTTCCTAATTTGTAAAATGGGGATAATAATACCAGCAGACAGGGTTTTTGTGTGAATTAAATGAGATAATGCATGTAAAAGTTTTAACAAAGGCTATTGGCATAGCCTGAGTCTGCTAATATAAACTACTGTTGCTATGTGATAGAAAGTTTATATTTAGGAACTTTTTTGGTTTGGGGATGAATAGCTTTTTAATTAAATATAAAAATATAATATTTAATTTATATATTTTAATATATAAGATAACTGTTCTCTTGTTCTTTTTTATAGACTTTCATTTATTTTCATTCTTGCTTTTTTTTTTTTTATTTTTGAGTGGGAGTCTTACTCTGTCACCTAGGCTGGAGTACTGTGGTGCAATCATAGCTCACTGTACCTTTGACCTCCTGGGCTCAGGTGATCCTTCCTCCCAGCTGCCCAAGTTGCTGGGAGTACAGGTGTGCACCACCATACCTGGCTAACTTATTTTTATCTTTTTGTAGAGATGAGTTCTTGCTGTGTTGCCTAGGCTGCTCTCTAGCTCCTGGACTCAAGCCTCAGTCTCCCAAAGTACTGGGATTATAGGCATGAGCCACTGTGACCAGCTTTTTTCATTTGTTTTCTAAATAATATTTAGTAACATGTTTACCTGTTAATATATAAAACAGTGGTGATAGGGGAAACTGTCGACTAATCCAAGACTCTGCAGAGAAAATCATCAAAGTTAGAAATAAGATAACCCGATATTTTTGGTACAGGAAGCAAATGTATAAGCTTACTTAAGTATTTTTTTTTTTTTGAGTTGGAGTCTCACTCTGTCGCCCAGACTGGAGGGCAGTGGCTGCTCTCGGCCACCGCAGCCTCAACCTGCTGGACTCTGGCAATCCTTCCGCCTCAGCCTTCCAAGAAGCTGGAACTACAGGCACGCGCTACCACACCCAGCTAATTTTTGATTTATTGTAGAGATGAGGTCTCGCCAACTTGCCCTGGTGGGTGTCGAACCTGCGGGCTCAGGCAATCCACTCACCTCAGTCTCCCAAAGCGAGGGATTACAGGCTGAGCCACCGATCCCAGCTTACTTAAGTATTATTGACTTATTAATATTTTAGAAGCTATCAAATAAAAGAACAATGGTTTATCTTTTTTCTGTTTCAGGCTTCCAGTTTATTTTACTGATACTGTCTTAAAAAATGCATTTGCAACTTGGTTTCCTGTGTCTCTTCACAATACAATGATTAGCACTTGGTTGAGTTGTCAAATTATACAGTGATTTATTGTCTCTTTCTTTGTCTCTAGAATGATTGAGGAAAGTGGGAACAAGCGGAAGACCATGGCAGAGAAGAGGCAGCTGTTCATAGAAATGCGTGAGTCTTGAGTGCTTCTAGGGTCCTTGTTCGTATTTGTGGGAATTTTTTTTTCCTATTAAATCATAGCTTTAGTCATTTACAAATTTTATATTATATGCTTTTTTTTTTGAGTTGGAGTGTCACTCTGTTGCTGACACACTCACGGCCACCCCAGCATCAGCCTGCTGGTCTCTGGCAATCCTTCTGCCTCAGCCCTCCAAGTAGCTGGAACTACAGGCATGTGCTACCACACCCAGCTAATTTGAGTTATTGTAGAGATGAGATCTCACAAAGTTGCCAGGGCTGTTCTTGAACCAGCAGGCTCAGGCAGTCCACTCTCCTTCGCCTCCCAAAGTGCTGGGATTACAGGCTGAGCCACCGAGCCTGGCCATAAGCTTTATTGATATATATTTTGAGATAGAATTTTACTTGGTTGTCTAGGCTGTAATGCAGTGGCATGATCAGCTCACTGTAATCTCCTGGGCTCAAGTGATCCTCCCATCTCAGCTTCCTGAGTAGCTGGGAATACAGGAACAGGCCACCATACCAAGTGAGTTTTTTTTTTTTTGTAGAGACAAGTCTCACTTTGTTGCCAGGCTGGTCTGGAACTCCTGGCCTCAAGCGATGCTTCTGCCTCCGTCTCCCAAAGTGCTAGGATTACGGGTGTGAGCCACTCCACCCGGCTACATTATGAGCTTTAAAGAGGAAAGAATAGGAGTTAAAAAACATATTTGAATTGCATTGACTTGAATTGTTTTCTTAAGCAAGACCATAAATAATATGGCAGATTGGGAGGCTGAGGTGGGAGGATTGCCTAAGCCCACAGGTTTGAGACTAGCCTGGACATTTTGGCAAGACCTCATCTCTACAATAAATCAAAAAATTAACTGGGCATGGTGTGCCTGTAGTTCCATCTACTTGGAAGACTGAGGTGGAAGGATGACTGGAGCCCAGCAGGTCAAGGCTACAGTGGCCGGGAGTGTGCCACTGCCCTCCATCCTGGATGACAGAGTGAGACTCCAACTCAAAATAATAATAATAATAATATGGCAGAAATGCTACCTAGAATATATGTGATTTTAAGTCATGCCAGTCTGTTTAGATCTCTTGCTGTATTTCTATCGTTGCCATGTGCTTGCATGTGGTGATTAATAATTAATATTAATACATGATATACATTACCTTCCACTAGATACCAATTCTAAGGTAGAGAGGACTAAGTGTTAGAATAACACCTAGAGCTATTGGAAAAAACTAAAAAAGAATGAATGTGTATTTTGGTATTTCTAAATTTTAAATCTTCTGCTAAAAATTATATTCTTATATGAAATTCAAACAAAGAGGAGATATCTGGGCATGATGGGTCATGCCTGTAATCCTAGCATTTTGATAGGCCAAGACTGAAGAATTACTTGAGCCTAGGAATTTGAGACCGGATTGGGCAACATAGTGAGACTTCATCTCTACATAAAATTAAAAAAAAAAAATTTAGCTAGGTGTGCTGGCGTGTGTCTGTAGTCCCAGCTAGTCAGAATTCTGAGGCAGAAGGATTGCCTGAGGCTAGGAGGTAGAGTCTGCAGTGAGCCCTGGTGGTGCAACTGCACTGTGGTCTGGGCAACATAGTGAGACCCCAACTGAAAAAAAGAGAGCAAAAGATGGCTGAGAGGAGTGGGGTGTTCCCTATAATTGAAGAGTTGTTTTGCTCTGTGACTACTTGTCTTTGTGACCTTGTCCAACTCACATTTGCGGGACTTCAAATTCCTTTGCCATGAAATAGGGTTACATACTGGTCTGGACCAGTGATTATGAAACCTTTTAAAAGCACTGTACCTCTTTTTCTCCCCATGAAATCTTATGATGTTCCTCAACATAGGAGTGTTATAAAATTGGTAGTGCATATTTGAAGCAGGAGAGGGGAGGCAGAGGGCAGACTTGGGATAACCCCTGAAGTACTTGCAGAATTCTAGAATTTCATATGCCACAATATGAAAATCTGTGTATAAAATCTCAGAAGAACCAACTCTCAACATACTTCAGCTTTTTAGAATCTTAATCATAGGAGGCAGAGTTTGATTCAACTCAGTCCTGTATTGTCTTGTCAATTAAAATGGATAACTATTTGTTAGAGATGGTAGAGAAGAAATTTTGGCTTTGAGTAGGCATCGGGCCTGGGTGATCTTTAAAGACTTTTATAGTTCTTAGTCTCTAATTGTTATCATTCACACCAGACACTTCAGAGTCACTTTTCTCCACCTCCTAAGGAATCACAAAATGCAGATGAGTTTTACCTCATAAATGGTCTTGAATTTGTATTTTCCTCATACCACAATGGCTTTGAGTCCAGGCTCTGCAGTTAGACAACACAGTTTGGATCTTGGCTCCCTCACTTACTTGTTGTATAACCTTAGGCAAGTTAACTGAATCTCTCTGTGCCTCAATTTCCTCATCCGTAAAATGGGAATAGTGCCGACTTCATAGAATTATCATGAAGATTAAATGAGATAATGTGAGCAAAGTACTTATGACAGTGCCTGACACAGAATAGTAAATACTTAATATGGTCAGCTGTTTTTATTATTAATCTTTTAAAAAAATCATTAGTATTTTTCTGAACTAAAGCAATAAGCTTTTGATTCCTTCTTCCGGTCTTGACCCTCTCAAATCTGCTATGATCAGTTGCCATATTAAACTGTATAAATCTATATTACTTATTTGCTTAACTCCCTTTTGCTTCTCATCACTTTCATGGCTTCGCATGCCAAATAAGACCTTCTGGCCTCTTTTTGGCTTGGTTCACAAGTTCCCAATTTCCATTACATGTCTTGTGTGTTACTTCCCCAGCAATACTGAGTTGACTTTCCTGCAGGTAGGTCATCTTATTTCATGCCTTTGTGCCTTTGCTAATAATACTGTTTCCTCCACCATCTGGCAAACTGCTTCTGTCTACCCTTCGAACTCAGCATAGGGGTTATCTTTTCCATTCTGCTTTTAGCACATTTATTATCTACTATGTTCCAAGCACTATTTTGGGTGCTAGGGTTACAGGGGAGAATGAAACACAGTCCTGACCTCCCTCATGAAACTTACATTTTAGTAAGGCAAAGCTGACAAAATAGGAAACCCAATAAAAAACATAATAATTCCTGATACTAAGATGGGGCTGTAGTGCCTTAAGTAGATAAACATGGGCATATGAGAGTGACAGGCTAGAGACTGGAAGTAGTCCTGCCAGGAACTGGGTTTACTGCATAGTGAATGTTATCACTCTGATACATAAACCTCATGTAAATGTTTATTCTCTGTAACAAACTCGAGGACACAGACCACCTGGGAGATGTTTGGTGAGTATGCCTTCTTGAGTCACCCCTAGTTCTTCACAGGAAGAACTGCATGGATGGTGGCAGTATCTGCTGCTGGAAGCCCCAACTCCGCATTCCCAGCAACATCACCCCAAAACTCCAGCATAATTACCTTCTATGGATGCCAATGATACCTTTTCCCAGCCTTATTACTTGGATGTATCATCTAGTATGTTATTGATTTTAGCACGTTAATTTGGACTCCAATAATCTTTCTCAACTCATTAGTTTTAATGGCTAGTTTATAGATTTCTACTTAAGCAGGTAACTATACCATTTTTAAAGAAAGGCAATTTTGACTCTTTCTTTTGTAATCCTTAATACCTCTTTTTCTTGACCTAGTGCTTTGGTTAAGGCCTCAGATATTATGTTGAAGAGTAGAGAGGATAACAGGCATACTTGTTTCCTCATACCACAATGGCTTTGAGTCCAGGCTCTGCAGTTAGATGATCCGGCGATCTTTCCGCCTCAGCCATCCAAGTAGCTGGAACTACAGGTGCGCGCTACCATGCCTGGCTAATTTTCTGATTTATTGTAGAGATGAGGTCTCACCAAGTTTCCCGGGCGGGTCACAAACCCGTGGGCTCAGGCAGTCCACTCACTTTAGCCTCCCAAAGGCGCGGAATTATAGGCTGAGCCACCAAGCCCGGCTTCATTATTTTCTTAAGTCATGAGTGAGTATTGAATTTTATCAGATGTTTTCTGTTTCTCTTGAAATGTATAAATTTCTCCTTTACTTTGTGAATACAGTGCTGCGGCCAGCCATCTTTTCCTTAAAGAGCCAGAAAGTAAATCTTTTAGGATCTGTAGGCTATATGATGAGTTCTCTGTCATAACTACTCAACTCTGCCATCATATCATGACAGTAGTCATAGTAATTTAGTTTGTATTTTTTAGCATGTGTTATCTTTACTATTATATCTTTATATAATATCTTTAAACCATTATGTTTTTAGATAGTATCTTTCAATTTCCTATTATGAACAATGATAAAATTAGTTCATTTTTTCTTTGCTTAATATTTTTTTTATACTCAAAACACCATAAGACTAAGGATCACATCTGTTTATGGTAGCCCCAGGAACTTGATAAGTATTTATTAAAGGAAGAATGGACTACATTACATAGAAATAAATTCGTAGTTTATGATTCTTTTTTTTTTTCTGAGTTGGAGTCTCACCCTGTCGCCCAGACTGGAGTGCAGTGGCACACTCCTGGCCACTGCAGCCTTGACTTGCTGGGCTCAGGTGATCCTCCCGCCTCAGCCTTCCAAGTAGCCAGAACTACAGGTGCGCATTACCACGTCCGGCTAATTTTTTTTTTTTTGAGCCGGAACTACAGGTGCGTGTTACCACGTCCGGCTAATTTTTTTTTTTTTTTTTGAGCCTCAACCTGCTGGGCTCTGGAGATCCTTCCGCCTCAGCCTTCGAAGTAGCTGGAACTACAGGCGTGCGCTACCATGCCCGGCTAGTTTTTGATTTATTGTAGAGATGAGGTCTCGCCAAGTTGCCCAGGCGGGTCATGAACCCGCAGGCTCAGGCAATCCACTCACCTCAGCCTCCCAAAGTGCTGGGATTACAGGCTGAGCCACCAAGCCTGGTTGCTAATTTTTTATTTATTGTAGAGACGAGGTCTCGCCAAGTTTCCTAGGCGGGTCTCGAACCCATGGGCTCAAGACAATCCACTCGTCTCGGCCTCCAAAGTGCTGGGGATTACAGGCTGAGCCACCAAGCCCAGCCAGTTTATGATTCTTACACGGTATAAAGTCACTAAGAAAAATGAATGGTGACAGGTTAGAACACTAGTCCTTGATTCTGGTGATCTCCAGTGATTCTACAAAATGCTTGACTCCAGGCCTCCATGCTCAGAGTTTTCTGATTTTATTTTGTTCTCTAAAGTTTGCTCAATGTATTAGTCTTTTCAAAGGACTGACTTTTGGCTTCATTGATTCTCTGTATCTTTCTACACCTTATTATTTTGTACTATTGTTTTTATTATTTTCTTTTTTCTATGTAGGCAATTCTCTTGTCCTTTTTCTACTTCTTATGTTGGGCTTCTAAGGCCATTTATTTTCAGATTTCTTTCTTTCTTTCTTTCTTTCTTTCTAGCAGGATCTATTGAGAGAACAGAAAAGCTCCCACGGAGGGAGGGGACCCGATGGGGTTGCCAGATTTTTTTTCTTTCCTATGTAAGTATTTAAGAATAAACTTTACTGTAATTTTTTTGCATTCCAAGTATTCCAATATTTTCATCATCAGGTCTGTTTTCTAACCTCTATTTTGAATTATTTCAAAGTATCCTTTTAAAATTGTAAATAATTGTGTGTGTGTGTGTGTGTGTGTATGTGTGTGTGTGTGTGTGTGTGTGTGTGTCGGAGTGTTACTCTGTAACCAAGGCTGGAGTGTACTCTGTAACCAAGGCTGGAGTGCGGTGGCATGCTCCTAGCCACCCCAGCATTGACTTGCCGGCTTCAGGCAATCCTTGCACCTCAGGCTTTCAAGTAGCTAGAACCACAGGCACACGCTACCACACCGGGCTGATTTTTTGATATATTGTAGAGACGAGGTCTCACCAAGTTGCCCAGGCTGGTCTTGAACCCCTGGGCTCAGGCAGTTCTTTCCCCTCTGCTTCCCAAAGTGCTGGGATTACAGGCTTGAGCCACTGTGCTTGGTCGTAAATAAATTTTTGAATAGAAAACTTTGTAGCTTAATTAGGTTATAGGTCAGGGAATGAAAGATGATCTAGAATCTTTAAATTTGTTGATATTTTATGTCTTCCCAAATATTCCATGAGTACTTGAAAATAATGTGTATGATTTCTGAATTATTTAGATCAAGTTGTTGCATGTTTTATTAAAATGTTTTTTGTCCTTAATAATTTGCCTGATCTTAATTGCTGAAAGATATTGAAAATCCTTGCTTTGATCCAGATTTTAAAATTTCTTTCTATATATACTTCTGTCAGGTTTCAGAGCTTTAGTTCTTAGATGCGTGTACCTTTAAAATGTTATGTTTATGTAGGAAAGTGAATCTTTTGTCATTATATAGTTACCCTCTTATTCTAATCCTTTTTTTTTTTGCTTTGAAGTCTGTTTGTTGCATATTGGTATAGCATTCCTGACTTTCTTTTGGTTGGCATACCTACAGTATATATCTTTTAATTCTTTTACTTTAAAATGTTCTAAATTCTTGTGTTTTATTGTAAAACACAATAAACAGCATAAGCTAGATTATTTTTTTAAAAACCAGTTGACAATATGTGCTTTGTCACTGAAGAATTTATTCTGTTTAATGCTTTCTAGGATTATTGCTGTGTTTCATTTTTCCATCTTATTTTGTGCTTCAGTTTTGTCCTTTGTTTTTTCCTTCTTTCTCAACTTCTCTTAGGTGAATTGAGCTTTCTTCCTTCCATTCCACTCTTTCCTTCTACTCTGTTTTGATTCTTTTTCTATTCTTTATCCCAGATACATCAATTAAAATGAAGTCTAAAGCTTATCAATATTTATAACTTTGTTCAAATAAATACAGGAATATTGGAGTGTTCTATAGTGTCTCGTTTATGACATATATACTGTTTTTAGTGTTATCTTTTCAACTTTACAAATTAGACTTTGCCACTCTTTTGTATAACCAATTTTTGTGTAATCGTTTTGTGTAATTCTAGTAGTAACTTCACTACTTTCTTTGCTTGCCTTTTTTTTTTTTTTTCTGTTAAATCCAGATAAATTTAAGTGTAAATCTAAGAGGAGGTAGGCACATGTCTCCGCCGTTTCCCTTTGTGGGATGTTTTCTCTTTCCTAGTTCATATACTGAGGGAGTCATCCTTCAGTGACCTTGGTTTTATTTGTACCTTCCCCTCTGATGGGACCTCTGGCTTCATCTCCCTTCTCCAGGGTTTTTTCTTTTTGTTTTTTGAGTGGGAGTCTCACTCTTTTGCCCTGGAGTGCAGCGGCACTCTCATGGCCACCGCAGCCTTGACCTGCTGGTCTCAGGCTATCCTTCCACCTCAGCCTTCCAAGTAGCTGGAACTACAGGCATGTGCCACCACACCAATTTTTAAAAAGTTTATTCTAGAGATGAGGTCTCACCATGTTGCCTAGGCTAGTCTCAAACCCGTGGGCTCAGGCAGTCCTCTCCTTTCTGCCTCCCAAAGTGCAGGGATTACAGACATGAGCCACTGTGCCCAGCCTTCCCAGGGTTTTTATTCCTTCTGTCTAGAAAAAAATAAGGAAGTTATTTTTGTTACTTGTTCAGACTAATAATTCTTTTGAAAAGTTTTTTTCTTGTTAGAAATGCTTATAAAAGTTTTCAGGCAATTCAGAAATGTTGTTATACTTACAGCTACTAGATCTATAATCTCTTCTCCTCTTTTCTTCCTCTTCTCTTCCTTATCCCTCTTCTCCCCGTTTACATTGCTTTTTAAACAAAATACATTTACTTCCCTACATCTACCATTGGTTTGCTGTGCACCTTCACCGAATCCTCTGGCTCTCTGGAACACTGGAACACACTCTGGAACATTCTCTGGAGTCCTCTGCCCTACACAGACAGATAAAGGGGGTGGCTCCCCCAGTACTTTTATCTCCCATCAGCTTTTCTTTGCTAGTGTCCAAAGTTGTATTTTTAGTTTGTCCAGCCTTTTGACTTTACATATTTTTGGGGAAAAGTAGATCAGAGTTTTTTGTACTAGCAACACAGAATCTCCTAATTTTTACTTTAGTCAATAAATATTTCAAGTGCTAGTTGTATTATTTCCTACTTTCAGGTATGTAATAGTAAACAACAAGAACAACAATAAAAAATGGGCTTTGCTTTCATGGAACTTAGTTTCCTGGAAATGGAAACAAGGAGAGATAGAGCACTAGGAGCCATGATGGAAAGCATGGGAGTCCAGGAGGCATCTGGGAGAATTGACGCCCAGGCTGAGCCAGCCTGACAACGTGGTGATGAAGGGCTGTGGCAGCAGTGGTCACAGAGACCTGAGATGAGAGGACTTGGCACACATGAGGGATTGTGTGTAGTCCAGACTGGTTGGAGTTGGGTAGGAGGTGAAATTTGAAGGGTGTGCATGAGCCAGACTTTGAGCTGAACTAGGCAGCTTTGTTTCCTGAACCTAGCTTGACTCTCAGGGCATTTGTTAAAAGCGAAGATTCCAGGTTTTTCTCTGGAGATTTTGATTCAGTAAGTAGATCTGGAGTGGGGCCTAGAATTCTATGTGTTTAACCCAGTGCCCAGACAATACGTGTGATCGGGCGATATTAAGTAACCCTCAGACTTACATCATTCTCTTCCACTGTGATTGCAGTTAGCAGATATAGCTTTGTATCCTTCTGCCTTTTCCTATCACCACACTTACATGTGTGTGCATGCCATATTGGCTGTTATTTCTCTCTGTTATTTATTATTTATGTCTCCTTACTTATATAAAAATTTTGAAGTTGATCTGGCTTCCACATTTGTCATTCCTCTAGAACTGCTCCTCAACCTGAAATCAAAGGAGATGTTTGCAGTGCACTCAACTCTAATCTGAAATTGCGTTTTTCTTCAACATTTTGATGGGATAGAACTGCATCCTCCTTAGTGGAAGTATAGTTACACAAACTAAAGAAAGCTATCAGTGGGAATCAGCTTCGGATTGATCTCTCAGATAAGAAGCATTTTGGAAGTAGTTGTGGAGTTTTGCAAGGAGTGGCTTTTAATAAGTAGTTCAGTGCTGTTCTTAAGGTTTTCTTGTTGCTGGAGTAGCATTTATGTAGACTTTCAAGCTTCTGATCAAGCAGATACAATGAAGTCTTCCCATTTGTCTCTTTGCTTTCCTTGGGATTTGGTTGTACTATACAACATTTGTATCCCAGTCTCACAAATTAAGAGTCACAATGTAGAAATAAGAGTTAATACCTTCTTCTGTTTTTCCCATTTTGCTCCCAATTCTTTTGAGTATCCAGTGTTCTCATATTATCCCCATCTGACCAGGAACTTCACTGGGCCCTGCAAGTGGGGCCAGAGGTCTTCCTGTGGAGTTAGCCAACACTCTTTTGTACCATTTCTTGAAAAGCTTAAAACATACTGTTTATTATTAGTGATTTTTTTTTTTTTTTTTTGGTCAGGGTCTCACTCTGTTGCCCAAGCTGGAGTGCAGTGGCACGGTCACAGCTCACCACAGCCTCTACCTCCTGGGCTCTGGAGTCTTTGCAGCTCAGCCTTCCAGGTAGCTGGGACTACAGGCACATACCACCATGCCCAGCTCATTTTTTTGATTTTTTTTTGTAGAGTCAAGGTCTCATTATGTTGCTCAGGCTGGTCTTGAAGTCCTGGGCTCAAACATTCCTCTCTCACCTTGGCCTTCCAAAGTGCTGGTATTTTTTTTTTTTTTGAGTTGGAGTCTTAATCTGTTGCCCAGACTGGAGTGCAGTGGCCGCTCCCAGCCACCGCAGCCTCGATCTGCTGGGCGCCAGCGATCCTTCCGCCTCAGCCTTCCGAGTAGCTGGAACTACAGGCACGTGCTACCACACCTGGCTAATTTTTTTTTTTTAAATTTATTGTAGAGATGAGGTCTCGCCAAGATTCCCAGGCGGGTCTCGAACCCACAGGCTCAGGCAATCCACTCACCTCAGCCTCCCAAAGGCACAGGATTATAGGCTGAGCCACCGAGCCCGGCTAAAAGTGCTGGTATTAAAGGCACCCAGGAAGAATAATCATTTCTACTTCAGAAGCCCCAAAAGACTAGCATGCATTTTTTTTTTTCTGAGTTGGAATCTCACTTGTTGCCCAGGCTGGAGTGCAGCAGCACGCTCCTGGCCACCGCAGCCTCCACCTGCTGGACTTAGGCAATTCTTTCGCCTCAACCTTCCAAATAGCTGAAACTACAGACGCATGCCACCACGCCCAGCTAATTTTTTATTTATTGTAGAGACGAGGTCTCACCAAGTTGCCTGGACTGGTCTCGAACCCGTGGGCTCAGGCAATCCTCTCGCCTTGGCCTCCCAAAGTGTTGGGATTACAGGTCGAGCCACCGCTCCTGGCCAATTTTTTTTTTTAGCTGGAGGCTTTGTGTTCTATTTTTTATGTGCCAGACTACAGTATTTTCTGATTGGGGAATCAACTGGACCTTTACCTGAGGAAAATATTTTAAAAATGAAGGGTATGCTCAGTGGCAGTCGGTGAGGCGTTTCCTTTTGGAAACCAGGAGATGTGACTGCTCCACAAGCAGGTGGACATGTGGGAAGCTTTAGAACATGATTAGTAGAACTTTGACACAGGAAGATTTTAACAAGGTTCTAAGGTTACTGATTATATCTTAACTTCTAAAAGTTATTTTGGGATTTGGACTACTGTTAGATTTTTAAAATGATATTATGGGCATGGCTCCCTAGAATTTCTGAACCCTGTGCCATCCACTGATATGAGAGCGATGTATTTTCACAAGGAAAAATGGCAAAGGAAAGCAGAGTGACATTTGATTTTTGACTAGCACCTGGAACTTCAATGTAGAGATCTCTGGCAAATGACTGAAGCATATGGAGTTTCTCATTTTCCTAAACTAGTTGTCTTTGGATTTCTGTGATACTTGCTCTACTTCATCTCTTATAGTACCCAAATCTGACCAATTGCACTGGAGAAAGAGTTTGAAGAAAGTAAGTTATAACAGGTGCACTGACTTTTTCCTATAATTCTTTCTCCATCAGTGAACATGGCCTGATAAATGCCTTGCAGTCTGATCAGTCAGATTGGTAATATTTCTGTTAGTCAGTTGGGGATGGAAATTTCCTAGCTGTTCAAAAATTTTTCACAGTATTTTCCCATAAAGATATTTCATAAAATAAATATCTAGACATTAAAATTACCCATAGTGATTTAATGATGTGAGGAACAAAGTTGGAGGACTGACATTTTCTGATTTCAGAACTTGCTGCAAAACTGCAATAATCCGGATTATGTCAGCTGTCATAAACATAGAAACACAGTCAATGAGATAATATGGAACAAATTGAACATATGGAACAAAGCCTGTATATCTCTGGTCAATTGATTTTTGACAAGGGTATCAAAATCATTCAATGGGGAATAATAGTCTTTTGAACATATGGTGCTAGGACAACTGAATATTCACATGTAAAACAATAAATTTGGATTCCTATCTTATGCCAGGTAATAAATTAACTCAAAATGGATCCTATACCTAAATGTAAGAGCTGAAATTATGAAACTCTTAAAACATAGGTATAAATCTATAGGTATAAATCTTCTTGACCTTGAATTAGGCAGAACCTTCTTGGACACAACACCAAAAATACAAGTGACAAAAGGAAACAGATAAATGAGACTTTATCAAAATGATACACTTTTGTGTATCAGTGGACACCACCAAGAAAGTGAAATGACTGCCCACAGAATGGGAAAAAGAGTTGCTAGTTATACATCTTATAAATGATTTGTATCTAGAATATATAAAGAACTCTTACAACTCAATAATAAAAAGGCAACCCAGTTAAAAAGTAGGCAGAGTGATTGCTAAGGAGAAGAGATCTCTTTTTGGGACAATGAAATCATTGTGAATTGTTTGTGGTGATAGTACCATTGAATTGTGCACTTTAAATGGGTAAATTGTATGGTATGTGAATTATATATTTTTATTTTTTTGAGTCAGAGTCTTACTCTGTTGCCCAGGCTGGAGTGCAGTGGCACGCTCAGAGCTACCGCATCCTCGACTTGCTGGGCTCAGGCGATTCTTCCACCTCAGTCTTCCAAGTAGCTGGGACCACAGGCACACAGCACCATACCTGGATAATTTTTTGATCTATTGTAGAGATGAGGTCTCGCTAAGTTGCCCAGGCTGATCTCGAACCTGTGGGCTCAGGCAATCCTCTCACCCCGGCCTCCCAAAGTGCTGGGATTATAGGCATGAGCCATTGTGCCCAGCCATGAATTATATTTTAATAAAGCCTTTATATTTTAAAATAAAGTAGGACTATATACATATATACACACATATGCATATATATGAATTTTGTGAGAACCAAGTGATAGAGGAAGTAATTGTAATCATGACATTGAGGTAAAGGTTGACAGAAGTAAAGTAAGAGAAACTCTTTCCTTTTTGGTCAGTAAGCATTACTTTCACCAACCCTTGAAACCCCTTCCCCCTTTTTTCTCCATGAAGTGAGCACAAATGAGAGATGCCTGTAAATATTAGTAGAAGATAATTTGTGCCAGTTTACTTTCCCCTTATTGAATCAAAATTTACTGCCAGAAATTATAAAGGCAAAAGAGATGAAATAAAGAACCCACACCTGGGGCCAAACTAAAGTGACGTTAAAATCCAAGGAAACTTCATTTGCAGCAAATTCTGAAATGAGAACAAAGTGTGATTTATAGACTGATGTAATTTTAGGCTTTGTGGGAGGCTGAGGTGAGTGGATTGTCTGAGCTCGTGGGTTCAAGACCTGCCTGAGCAGCTTGGCGAGATCTCATCTCTACAATAAATAAAAAAATCACCTGGGTGTGGTAGCGCATGCCTGTAATTCCAGCTACTTGGAAGGCTGAGGCGGAAGGTTCGCTGGAGCCCCAGCAGGTCGAGGCTGCAG
>NW_007250952.1:11271-14381 GCF_000164805.1 Carlito syrichta | reverse complement strand
CGGGAGCGGCCACTGCACTCCAGTCTGGGCGACAGAGTGAGACTCCAACTCAAAAAAAAAAAAAAAAAAAAATTTTAGGCTTTGTTCTAGTTACTATGGCTGTATTTCACTACCACCAATCAGTCATTTATTTTGTTAAGTATTTTGTGAGTCTAGAGCAGTGCTGATATCTTGACTTTGCTTTATGATGCTTGAGATCTCAGTTGGAAGATTCTTAAAGACCCAGGGCTTGAGTCATCTGTAGACTTGCTCACTTATGTGTTTGTCATTCAATGCTGATTTAAGTTGGTGGACTCAGTTTCTCTGCTTATAAGCCGAGAATGGGCTGGGATGGGAATGCAACTTTCTGACTCCAGGTCTTTCCTATGCTGCCACCCTACCGTCCCTTCCTAGTCATGTAGTCCTTTCTTTTTTTTTTTTTTGAGTTGGAGACTCACTCTGTCACCCAGGCTGAAGTGCAGTGGCACGCTCACAGCCAACACAGCCTTGACCTATTGGGCTCAGGCCATCCTTCCACCTCAGCCTTCCAGGTAGCTGGAACTACAGGCATACACCACCATACCCAGCTAAGTTTTTGATTTATTGTAGAGACGAGGTCTCACCATGTTGCCCAGGCTGGTCTCAAACCCGTGGGCTCAGGCAGTCCTCTCACCTTGGCCTCCCAAAGTGCTGGGATTCTAGGCATGAGCCGTGGTGCCCAGCCCATGTAGTTCTTTCACTAACATCATGAGTGTTCCTCCCCTCAGAGTTTTCTCAGGCTAGCAGACCCAATGATATAGGCAAAATTGTAGTAGCGTCTTTATGTGTAGTGGGCTTGCAGGTATTTCCTAACCCTTCCTCTCTTTGATATTTTTTCTTGATTTTTGCATTGACCCTCTGATTATGTTTTATCAGAAGGTCTAGTTGCCATTTTGTATACTGTGGTAACATGGTAGAATAGAGTCATTTTCTAGCATTCAGAATCTGAATGGTAAATCCAGTTGAGCATTTTTATTTGCCCTTTTTCCAGGTGCTCAGAATTTTGATGTCATACGACTATCAACTTACAGAACAGCTTGCAAATTGCGATTTGTACAAAAACGATGCAACCGTAAGTCATTTCTGCTCATTTTTGTGATAGTTTGATAGAGTTCTCAATGTTATAAAACATTTTACTATCTTTTAGTCATATTGCAATGTTATTGAATTATTTGTGTCCTAAGTACTTGTCAGAGAATGTAAGCCTTGTAATGGAAAGAGCTTGTTGTTTTACTCCCTTGCCCCTCAAAATGTTTAACAAACGCAATAATGTAACTAGTTTTCAGGCTATCATAGTATTAATATTCTTTAAGTGGGAGAATTGATTTGTCCTCATCACTTTTCTTAAGGAAATGCTTTGTATAACGTTTATATAATTTATTAGCTTCTGAAGGAAAAGGGGAAAACATCAGTGTTTTTGATAAAGGTATAATAAGGATTTTTTTTGTGTGTGTGTGTGTGTTGGAGTCTCATTCTGTCACCCAGACTGGAGTGCAGTGCCCGCTCCCGGCCACCGCAGCTTCGACCTGCTGGGCTCCGGTGATCCTTCTGCCTCAGCCTTCCAAGTAGTTGGAATTACAGGCATGCACTACCACGCCTGGCTAATTTTTTGATTTATTGTAGAGATGAGGTCTCGCCACTTGCCCCGGCGGGTCTCGAACCCACGGGCTCAGGCAATCCACTCACCTCAGCCTCCCAAAGGCACGGGATTACAGGCTGAGCCACCGAACCCAGCTAGGAGTTTCTTAATTAAGCCTAATATTAACATGAATCAGCCTTTTCTATAAATAATTGCTACCATGTGGATTATAAAATAAATAAAATGTGTGTCTGTATATATGTAGTGTGTTTTATATATTTAATCTTAATTTTCATGAAGATGAACTAACATGACAGAATTATTATACTTTTCTTGTGTATATGTATTAATGAAAAACATTTATATCATAGAAAACATTAACCTTAGAATGAGAAACCTCAGTTTTAGATCTGGTTTTGCCATTTTTTTTTTCATTTTTTTTTTAAGTTGGAGTCTCACTTTGTTGCCTAGGCTGGTGTGTAGCTGCACGCTCATAGCCACTGCAGCCTCCACCTGCTGGGCTCAGGTTATCCTTCTCCCTCAGCCTTCCAAGTAGCTGAAACCACAGGTATGCGCCCCCACACCCTGCTAATTTTTTGATTTATTGTAGAGATGAAGTCTCTCCTTGTTGCTCAGATTGGTCTTGAAGGCATGAATTCAGGTAATTCTCTTGCCTCAGCCTCCCGAAGTGCTAGGGTTACAGGAGAGAGTTCCTGCACCTGGCCCTCCATTTATTATAAACAAGTGACTTTGGGTAAGTCACTTTACATCTGAAAGCTTCTATCTTACTTTAAGTCTTACCAATCCTAGTTTAAAATTCTCTTCGAAGAATTTATCATGCCATCCATCCTAGATTGAAGTCATGTTTCTTTCTTTAGTGGTTTCCCAAAGCATTGTTTTTTAAATTATGGGTTGTCACCCTTTATTCTTCATGAAATCATTTTGGTGAGCTGCAGCCAGAATTTAAAACATAGAAAAAAATAGAGAGATAAATAAAAAGAAAATATTAGAATGCAGCTTATGTGGTAAGGCTAAAAAGTGTTCTGTGAAACTTTTTAATATATCCAAGTGTGTGTGTGTGTGTAATGATTTAAATATATTTCTGTGTGTTGTAGTGAAAAACTGTGGAGACTACTGCCTTAGAGCAACTCTAGTTTTTATAATTCTTCCCATAATTATTCTTGGAAACAGTAGTGTGTGTATAGAGTGTTGAAAGCCTGAAGCAGGCTAGTGGCATTAGTAATATAAAGTAAAAGTTGCATTATTTTAAAAGATTTTTGTTCCCTTTAGCATATGATTTTACAGTTCACCTGAAATTTATTTTTGTTAGTATACAGTGTAAGTAGGAGTCAAATGTCAAGTGTGTGTTCACCTGTCCTTCACAATGGAAAGGTCATCCTTGCCGGGCTCGGTGGCTCAGCATGTAATCCCGCGCCTTTGGGAGGCTGAGGTAAGTGGATTGCCTGAGCCCGCAGGTTCGAGACCCACCTGGGCAGCGAGACCTCATCTCTAC
>NW_007250952.1:10488-10944 GCF_000164805.1 Carlito syrichta | reverse complement strand
AAAAAAAAAAAAGAAAAAGTCATCCTTTTTCTTTCTTTCTTTCTTTTTTTTTGAGCTGAAGTCTGTCGCCTAGGTTGGCGTGCAGTGGCATGCTCCCGGCCACTGTAGCCTCAACCTGCTGGGCTCTGGTGATCCTTCCATCTCAGCCTTCCAAGTAGCCATAACTACAGGCACGCGCTACCACGCCCGACTAATTTTTGATGTAGTGTTGAGACAAGGTCTTGCTAAGTTGCCAGGCAGGTCTCGAACTCGCAGGCTCAGGCAGTCCACTCTCTTTGGCCTCCCAAAGTTCTGGGATTACAGGCTGAGTCATTGAGCCCAGCCCAGGTCATCTTTTTTCTTCACTGCTAAAGAATCTTATATTCGGCCGGGCTTGGTGGCTCAGCCTGTAATCCCAGCACTTTGGGAGGCCAAAGAGAGTGGACTGCCTGAGCCTGCGAGTTCGAGACCTGCCTG
>NW_007250952.1:0-10468 GCF_000164805.1 Carlito syrichta | reverse complement strand
AAAAAAAAAAAAAAAAAAAAAAAATCTTATATTCATTAGGAGAAGAAATTTACAGGAATGTTCACATCTGAGAAGATCTGTTTTTTGACTGTTTTGTGTTATGTTGGTCTGTTTTCTATCATTGTACCAATACTACTCTGTTCTAAGACACTGTTTCTTTTACCAATAACCACTATTATATTATAGCTTAATAAATCTTGATATCAGGAAGAGCAAATCTTCCTACTTTGTGCTGTTTTTTTTTTTTTTAAGATTCTTTTGGACATTCTTGGCCTTTATACAATTATTTTTACATAAATTTTAGAATCTACTTCTCAATTTCTACTAAAAACAAATAAAGAACTCTGCTGGGATTTTTTTTCTTCATTTCTTTTTTCAAGTATGATTTGCATATAGTAAAATAATCATTTTAATGTACAGCACTGCTGGGATTTTGATTTGAATTATGTTGAATCTATAAATCAAATTGGAGAGAATTGACATATTTTCAGTATTTCACAGGAGATTTCCTTCTGTGAACAGGGTATATCCATCCCTGTACTTATTTAGGCCTTTATTCTCTGCCAGTTATAGGGATGTTGCATATCCTTCACTGGATTTATTTCTAGGTCTTTGATGACTTATGATACTATTAATTTAAAATTTCATTGTGTGCTACTCGTGTATAGAAATATGGTCATTTTTGTATCTTGACTTTGTTTCCAGCAATTGTTCTAGATTTATATTAATCTTATTAAATTATTGATTTAATTCATATTAATTTTATAATTTATCTGTAGAATATTTGTGATTTTCTATGTACATTGTTTTGTTCAAATTTCTGAATAATGAGTTATATTTACTCATTCCCAAGACTTCTACTGATTATTACTTTATCCTGCGCATTTATCTTAGTTTGGCCTCAAGTACAATGGAAACGTTAATAGTGAGCATTCTTTATTTCATTCCCAGAAATAAGGCTTTCAACATTTTACTGCTAAGTAGAATGTTTGTTGCAGGTTCTTTGTAGGTCACCTTGGTGTAGTCTGTTTTCTGTTGCTTGTAATAGGGTAATTTTTTTTTTTTTTTTTTTTTTTGAGTTGGAGTATCACTCTGCCACCCAGACTGGAGCCTTGACCTACTGGGCTCCAGCAGTCCTTCCGCCTCAGCCTTCCAAGTAGCTGGAACTACAGGCGCGCGCTACCATGCCCGGCTAATTTTTGATTTATTGTAGAGATGAGCACCAAGTTGCCCAGGCGGGTCTCGTACCCGCGGTCCCAGGTAATCCACTCACCTCAGCCTCCCAAAGGCGCAGGATTGCAGGCTACCCGGCATCACAGGGTAATTTATAAGGAAAGGAATTTCTTTTTTTTTTTTTTTTTTTTTTTGAGTTGGAGTCTCACTCGGTCGCCCAGACTGGAGTACAGTGGCTGCTCCCGGCCACCGCAGCCTCGACCTGCCGGGCTCTGGCGATCCTTCTGCCTCAGCCATCAGAGTAGCCGGAATTACAGGCATGCGCTACCACGCCCAGCTGATTTTTTGATTTATTGTAAAGATGAGGTCTCACTGCCCAGACGGGTCTCAAACCTGCGGGCTCAGGCAATCCACTCACCTCAGCCTCCCAAAGGCGCGGGATTACAGGCTGAGCCACCGAGCCCGGCTAGGAAAGGAATTTCTTACAGTTATGGAGGCTGGGAAGTCTGAGTTTGAAGGGCTGCTTCTGGCGAGAGTCTTCTTGCTGGTGGGGACTCTGCAGAACCCTGAGGCAATGCAGGGCATCATGTGGCATGGGGACTTAGTGTGCCAGCTCAGGTTTTCTTTTTTCTTTTGGTATAGCTATGAGACCTTGTCCCATGATAACCCATTAATTCATTAGTCCGTTAATCCATGAATGGTTTGCCCTTGTGGCTCAATCATCTCTTAAAGATCACCTCTTAATACTGCCACTTTGGGAATTAAATTTCAACATGAGTTTTGGAGGGGACAAATTTTGAAAGCATAACAATCTTAATCAGTTGGAGAAAGTTTCCTGATAATGTGTTTCTTCATTTCTAAAGATAATGTTTCTTTTAAAAATTGCTTTTTTTTTTTGGAGTTTGAATCTTTCTCTGTTATCCAGGCTGGAGTGCAGAGGCACACTCACGGCCACCACAGCCTCGACCTGCTGGGCTCAGGCAATCCTTCTGCCTCAGCCTTTCAAGTAGCTGGAATTACAGGCATGCACCACCACACCTGGCTAAGTTTTGATTTACTGTAGAGATGCAGTCTTGCCAAGTTGCCCAGGCTGGTCTTGAACCCTTGGACATAAGCAATCCTTTTACCTTGGCCTCCCAAAGTGCTGGGATTATAAGTGTGAGCCACTGCGACCAGCTAAAATTGCCTTTTTTATAATGATTTCTAACTTAATTTCATTTTGATCAGAGAGCATGCTTTATATGATTTTGATCCTTTGTTGAGATTTGACTCAGGATGTGGTGAAATTTTATACATATTTTTTGTGAATTTTTTTAAAAAGCATATTCTGTAGTCATTGGAGGCTGTTTTCCATATAGTGCTCATTATGCCTACCTTATTAGTCGTGAAGTTTAATCATTTGTATACATGCTTATTTTTTGTGTTTGCGCTGTCACTAAGAGAGATGGATTGATATCTCTCACTAAGCTTGTGAATTTGTCTTTCTTTGAAGTTGTGTTTATTTTTGTTTTATATGTTTTGAGGTTATTCTATTAGATGTAAGTAAATGTAGAAAGTATATCATTTTTTTTTTTTTTTTTTTGAGTTGGAGTCTCACTCTGTCGCCCAGACTGGAGTGCAGTGGCCGCTCCCGGCCACCGCAGCCTTTCCTGCTGGGTGCCGGCGATCCTTCTGCCTCAGCCTTCCGAGTAGCTGGAACTACAGGCGCGCACTACCACGCCTGGCTAATTTTTGAATTATTGTAGAGATGAGGTCTTGCCAAGTTGCCCAGGCAGGTCTCGACCCCGCGGGCTCAGGCAGTCCATTCACCTTGGCCTCCCAAAGTGCTGTGATTACAGGCTGAGCCACTGAGCCTGGCCATATCATTTTTATGAATTAAAACTTTTATCATTATGCAGATAACCTCTTTATCTTTAGCAATGTTTTGTTCCAGCATTAAAACGATGTATGAGAGGGGACCCCCCCAAAAGCTGGAATTTATTTATAAAAATTGTGTATTTATTCTTACATGTTTTAAGCTTCAGTCACCTTCAAAGTACTCTCCGTTTGATACAGTACACCTATGGAGAGGCTTTTCCATTGCTCAAAACAGTTTTGATCAATTTTGATGACTTCGGTGCTTAGCTGTTTTCCCTTTCACCTCTTTGGCAAAACGTTTCCCTTTGAGGCCTTTTTTATCTGGGGAAACAAAATAGTCACTCAGGGCGAGATTAGGCGAAAAGGGATAATGGATGTTGGGTTTTGCCAAATGCTATTTCTGTGTCTATTGAGTTGATCACGTTTTCCAAGCCCACATTTTGTTGTCATAAATAATGTTACATCATCCTTCTGGTTGGAAGTTGGCATGCTCTTATTTTTAAGATTGGAAGTTGGCATTCTCTTATTTTTAATTTAAAAAAATTCTTTTTTTAAAAATTTTATGTGCCGGGCTCGGTGGCTCAGCCTGTAATCCTGTGCCTTTGGGAGGCTGAGGTGAGTGGATTGTCTGAGTTCGAGACCTGCCTGGGCAACTTGGTGAGACCTCATCTCTACAATAAATCAAAAACTAGCCGGGTGTGGTAGGGCGCACCTGTAGTTCCAGCTACTTGGAAGTCTGAGGTGGAGGGATCACCGGAGCCCAGCAGGTCGAGGCTGCGGTGGCCAGGAGCGGCCACTGCACTCCAGTCTGGTCGACAGAGTGAGACTCCAACTCAAAAAACAAACAAACAAACAAAAAAATGGAAGAAATAGATAGTAGATAAATTTATTTTTGGCTTAAGTTTTTCAGAGTTATGAGTAGCGTATTACTAAGTGCAGGTAGGGCCATAGAGATAAAGTTTGAGTTGTAAAATGTTGCTGAAGTTGCTAGGCTAAAGTAATACAAGTTCTTCTGGGGAGTTCTTGATCTTTTTTCTCAGTTTACCTATTGTTAGGAACTGCTGGTTCACTATTTACAGAGACCTGAAATACTAGTTACTTAAATGTGAAGTCTGTAGGTAGTCCTTCCCTGACTGCTGTGGTGACTCCTTGATATTGTCTGAGACTGACTGATGTTCTTTATTCTGCCACAGGGTGTTTTCTTACTGTTGGCTAAAGAGTTCCTTTGCTTTAAATATACCCGGAGAAACTCAAATCATTATACAAAAAAGATACCTGCCCATGCATGTTTATTGCAGCACTATTCACGATAGCAAAAACATGGAAGCACCTATGCTGCCCATCAAAACTGGACTGGATTAAAAAAAATGTGGTCATGTACACAGTGGATTATTACGCAGCCATAAAGAAGGACAAACATATGGACTTCACAGCAACTTGGATGGATTTAAAGTCTCATACTCAGTGATTTATCACAGGAATAAAGAACAGACCACATGTCTGTTCTTTAAGCAGATCCTGAACATTTATAAGAAAGGGATTAGCAGTAGCAGGATACTGCCAGGGTGGGGGTGGGGAGGGACAGAACACTAATAAGGGTACCTGATCTCAAACCAGGCAAAGTGGGTTCCCAAGGGAGGTCCAAACTTTATCTGTATGATGACCACTTGTATACCTAATCCTGAATTGTACCCCACATCTTTAAAATAAAATTTAAAAATTAAAAAAAAAAGAGTCCCTTTGCTTTAAACTTAAATCTAGTTGATAAATTTTTTTTTTTGAGTTGGAATCTCACTCTGTCGCCCAGACTGGAGTGCAGTGGTCACTCCCGGCCACCGCAGCCTCAACCTGCTTGGCTCTGGGGATCCTTCCGCCTCAGCCTTCCGAGTAGCCGGAATTACAGGCATGCGCTACCACACCCAGCTGATTTTTTGATTTATTGTAGAGATGAGGTCTCGCTTGCCCAGACAGGTCATAGTTGATAAATTTAAGTGTTCAGTTGTGAAGGTAGTACCACACTTTAAAGTTGTTGACAGTTAATTTTCCTTTTCTTTTAGTTCATCTTGTTGATATCTGGAACATGATTGAAGCCTTCCGAGACAATGGCCTTAATACACTGGACCATACCACAGAGATCAGTGTGTCCCGCCTCGAAACTGTCATCTCATCCATCTACTATCAGTTGAACAAGCGCCTTCCTTCTACTCACCAAATCAGTGTGGAACAGTCTATCAGCCTCCTCCTCAACTTTATGATTGCTGCATATGACAGGCTAGTACCTTACATGTTTACTTCATTTTAAGAATGCCTGTCTCTTAATCATTAGTCTGCCATACTGCCTTACTAAGGGCTGACAACTTAGAATATTGGTTAAAAGGGAAATTATTCAGTGTAAGTCCCTTCTTGAGACTGGTTCACAGTGACTTACTGTCCTGGGGTATGTCATATGTTAAACTCTCTAATATTATGGAGAATAACAACACTTGAGCTTTATTGTTTGAGAAATTATAGGTACCTTAAAACAGCTACTATCTATCCAGTAAAAAATAACTGTTTTGAATTTGATTATGGGATTTTTTGACTTTTTAAAAAGTTATATAAATTTTTATTTTAAAATTGTGGGGTATAGTTAGGGGTTAGGTATACAAATATTCATTGTGCAGGTACCCTTGTTGATGAGGTATGCTCCACTTTCCCCAGACAGATATTGACTACTGTTAATCCCACCTCCCTTTTTTACTTTTCAGGTTAACTTTTCCTTCTTTCCTTTCATGCCTAGTTTATAGAAAAGGCTTATCTTTTTTTACTCTATAGCATAAAATGCCCTTGGAATCTAGTATCTTATTTTCTCCTTACTTATGTCGAGAAAAGTATTTTGAGTTTTTTTAATGCAGAACATTGTCTGGTAGAACTGACAAGAAAAGAAATGTACTTTAATTAGAATAGAAATTATTTCTTACATTTATATTCATGGAGAATTAAGTTAGTATTATAAAGAATGAAACAAAAAATTATTAAAACACAGATTTACAGTGGTGGAAGCATAGAAGTTAAATGGTTATATTCTATGAACCAAGAGTTCAAATTTCTTATACCTACTGTAGTATTGACCATCTGATTAGAATGGTCTAATTGCCTCTGCTTCTTTTTTTTGTCTTTAGACCTACTTATAGAGTTCATACTTTTTTTTTTTTTTGAGTTGGAGTCTCACTGGGCTCTGGTGATCCTTCCGCCTTAGCCTTCCAAGTAGCTGGAACTACAGGTGCGTGCTACCACACCCGGCTCATTTTTTATTTATTGTAGTGATGAGGTCTCGCCAAGTTGCCCAGGTGGGTCTTGAACCCGCGGGCTCAGGCAGTCCACTCACCTCAGCCTCCCAAAGGCGCGGGATTACAGGCTGAGCCACGGAGCCCGGCTCATACATTTCTTTTCTTTTCTTTTTTTTTTGAGTTGAAATCACACTCTGTCGCTCATACTGGAGTGTAGTGGCACGCTCCGGGCCACCGCAGCCTTGACCTGCTGGGCTCCGGCAATTCTTCTGCCTCAGCTTTCCAAGTAGCTGGAACTGCAGGCACACGCTACCATGCCTGGCTAATTTTTTGATTTATTGTAGTGATGAGGTCTCGCCAAGTTGCCCGGGCGGGTCTCAAACCCTCGGGCTCAGGCAATCAGGCAATCCACTCACCTCAGCCTCCCAAAGTGTGGGATTGCAGGCTGAGCCACCGAGCCTGACAGAGTTCATACATTTCTAAAATGGTATTAGTTATATCTTGTAACTATATTCTCACTATAGTGAGAATTCTGTGAATTAGTGGTAAAACTATGGAAGTATCAAAGCCAAGCCATAATTTAGGCACTCACTAAATTCACAACATTTTTATGAGCTATTATCAAATTAGATATTGTACCATTTAATAGAGAACTATTTGAAAACATTTAAATTAATTAACTTTTTTGAGTCTGGTTTCCACCATGTTGCCCAGGCCAATCTCGAACTTCTGGGCTCAAGTGATCCTCCCTAGTACTGGGATTACAGTTGGTGAGCCATTGTGCCTGGTAGAAATTTGAATTTAAAGAATAAGAGTGTATAAGCCACGAGTTCCAGAATTCTGATGCCATTTTTAAGTAATTTAGAGACTTCATAAGATTAATTTTATCCTGTTCTAAGGACTGGCTTTTTGTTTTGTTTTGTTTTGTTTTGTTTTTTGAGTTGGAGTCTCACTCGGTTACCCAGACTGGAGTGCAGTGGCCGCTCCCGGCCACCACAGCCTCACCTGCTAGGCTCCGGCGATCCTTCCGCCTCAGCCTTCTGAGTAGCTGGAATTACAGGCACGCGCTACCTGCCTGGCTGATTTTTTGATATATTGTAGAGATGAGGTCTTGCTGCCCAGGCGGGTTTCGAACCCGCGGACTCAGGCAATCCACTCACCTCAGCCTCCTAAAAGCGTGGGATTACAGGCTGAGCCACCGAGCTTGGCTTGTTTTTTCTTTTGAGTTGGAGTCTCACTCTATCGCCCAGACTGGAGTGCAATGGCTGCTCCTGGCCACCGCAGCCTTGACCTGCTGGGCTCCGGAGATCCTTCCACCTCAGCCTTCCAAGTAGCTGGAACTACAGGCGTGTGCTACCATGCCCGGCTAATTTTTTGATTTATTGTAGAGATGAGGTCTCACCAAGTTGCCCAGGCTGGTCTCAAACCCGCGGGCTCAGGCAATCCACTCACCTCGGCCTCCCAAAGTGCTGGAATTACAAACTGAGCCACTGAGCCCGGCCAGAACTGGCATTTTGATTCAAAACCTTTAGTAAAAATTGTTACTTTGTGGTAAGTAAACAGTACTTCGTCATGGTACTGACCTACTAAGGAAATCAATTCAAGAGTCACACAACACAAATAAATTCAAGAAGCACTTTTCTTTTTTCTTTTTTTGAGTTGGAGTCTCACTCTGTCATCCAGGCTGGAGCTCAGTGGCATACTTAGCCCCACCCTAGTGTTACCTGCTGTGCTGTCAATCCTTCCGCCTCAGCCTTCCAAGTACAGGTGTGTGCTACCACGCCTGGCTAATTTTTAAAAAATTTATTGTAGAGATGAGGTCTAGCCAAGTTGCCTAGACTGGTCTCAAGCCCTGGGGCCTCCCAAAGTGCTGGGATTTCAGGCTGAGCCACCAAGCCTGGCCAAGAAGCATTTTTTAAAAGTCAGAAATAGAAATCATCTTACTGTCTAAAAATGATAAAGCAGAGATTAAAAACATTGATTATATAATCATATCAAATAAGTTAAATTCTGATATCTTACGGATTTGGCTGTTATAACAAAATACCATAAACTTGGTAGCTTATAAACACAAATTTATTTCTAATAGTTCTGGAGGCTGGGAAGTCCAAGGTGAAGGCAGATTCTGTGTCTGGGAGGGCCTGCTTTCTGGCTCATAGACAACACCTTCTTGCTGTGTCCTCACATGGTAGAAGGGGAAAGGGTCTTGCTATGTCCTCACTTGGCAGAAAAGGAACTTTTTTTTTTAAAAGGGCACTAGTCCGAGAACTGTCCACCCAGTTACTTAATCCTGAAACCTAATTGCCACAGTCCTCACCTCCTAATATCATCATTTTTTTCCAGGTAGAAATATATTTTATTATTATTATTATTTTTTTGTTAGAATTTCAACGTGAATTTTGGAGGAATATAAACATTCAAACCATAGCCTAGGCTGATGAAGGGAGAGGAAGGAAGAGTGAAAAGACAGCAAAAGAGAGAATGGGAAGGCCATTCTACTTAGTAGTGGAAGGTACAGGAATATGCTGGACATATTCAGGAAAAGCTAGGCATATACAGAGAGAGACAAAAAAATAAATGGACAATGAATCAGATGAAGGTGGATAAGTAGAAACACAATAAAAAAGAACTGGCAAATACAAGCAGAGATGAGCGAGTTGAGAGGAGCAAGGAATGTAGTATGACAGGTAGTGATCTGTGTAATTTTCAAGTCGATATGTTTCAAACTTTGACCATGGTGTCAGAATAAATGATCACGTCTTTATTAACTTTCAAATCTTTGTATGATAAGGGCTTATTTAACTGTCCAGAAATTTGAAATTGACCATCTAATGCTGGAAAAAAAAGGAATGTGGTTATAAGAATTTTTTGGGTTTTTTGGGAAAATCAGGATATTTTCTTGATAGATACTTCAAATATTAGTCTTTTTGGTGATTGGCCACTTTATTACTTTGGAGAGTTCCTTTCATATATGAAAATACCTGGTTATTTTTTATTTTTTTATTTTTTTATTTTTTTTAAGTTTTAGCTTTTTAATTTTATTTTTGAAATGAGTGGTACAATTCAGGGTTAGGTATATAAGCGGACATCATACAGGTAAAGTTTGGATCTCCCTTTGGCCCCCACTTTGCCTGATTTGAAATCAGGTACCCTTACTGATATTTTGTCACCCCTCCTCCCACCCTGGCAGTATCCCACTACTGCCAATCTCTTTCTTATAGTATTACGGTTAATGTTCAGGGTCTGCTTATGAGTGAAAACATGTGGTACTCTGTTCTTTGTTTTTGTGATAGATCACTGAGTATGATTGACTCTAAATCCATCCAGGTTGCTACAAAGTCCATACGTTAGTCCTTCTTTATGGCTGCATAGTATTCGTTTGTGTATATGTACCACTTTTTAAAAATCCAGTTTTGGTGAGTCCTAAAAGTTCTTTGTATATTTTGAATACAAGTCCTGTATGGGTCTTTTTTTTCTAACACTTTAAATATTTCATTTTACGTTCTTCTTTTTTGCATTTCTTTCCAATGAGAAATCTGCGGTCATTCCTATTCTTGTTACCTCTGTAGATAAGATTATTTTCCCCAATCTGATTTCTTCCAAAATTTTTTGTTTGTCTCTGCTTTTCTGTAGTTTGAATATGATATGGCTAAGCGTGATTTTTTTTTTTTTCATTAATCAGTATTTTTTATTATGGTTTTGTGGGGTACAGTTAAGGGTTAGGTGTACAATGACGTTTCATTCAGGCACCCTGTAGATAAGAAGTGTTTTCTCATCCCCCGACAGATATTTGCTACTGTTAATCCCATCCCCCTCCCCCCCATAGTTTCCCAGTACCATCCGTCATTTTCTCATAGTATTGCATTGGATGTTCAAGGTCCATTATATGAGTGAGAACATGTGATATTCGGATTTTTGTTTCTGTGAGAGGTCACTCAGTATTATAGACTCTAGTTCCATCCAGGTTGCAGCGAAATTCATGATTTTGTTCTTTTTTATGGCTGCGTAGTATTCCATCGTGTATATGTACCACATTTTTTTAATCCAGTCCTCTTTTGATGGGCAGCATGGTTGTTTCCAGGTTCTTGCTATTGTGAACAATGCTGCGATAAACATACGTGTGCAGGTATCTTTTTTATAGAGTGATTTGTGTTCTTCAGGGTATATCC